>NW_017802436.1:1005155-1057656 GCF_001625305.1 Branchiostoma belcheri | reverse complement strand
GGCAAAATGTTCTCTCCCAGCAGACCAACTCCCCCGGCATGTTCTCTATATTTGGCCGATTTCTACTCTTTCCAGCCGCCTCCCGAAGCCTGGTAGAGGCTAGCTCGGCCCCGTCCAAGGCCGACCTGAAAATAGCGGCGCGCGGCTCCCCTTGCGGCCGAGGTGGGGGCGGCTCCACGCCGGGTGGAACAGGAAGGTGTTATCAAGCTTCGCGGTGGAGCGAAAGCCGCAAGGCGACCTCTCTGACAGAACATCACCTAGACAACCGCTCAGATCAAGGAGCTTCGCTCCAGATTTAGTCTGGGGTCGTGTGGCGTAGCGGCAGCGTGCTCGACTCGGAATAAGCCAAGAGGTCCCGGGTTCGAGTCCTGACATGCAACCGATCATGTGCCCTTGGGAAAGGCACTTAACACATGAGTATGCCTTGCCCTGTATTCGTCCTCTGCGTTGGCATAAAATAAGTTGATATAACTGAATGTGCTGTCACCATGTCTAGTCATGAAATGTTGGAATATAAAATTAAAAAAAAAAAAGATTTAGTCTACAAGTGCGAGGCGTGACCATCGGGCCGACCCCGTGAGCGCCGCCACCGTGCCGTGCTGCCAACTCCCTCGGTGCACGGAGGGGAGGCGACCCGTAGCGGGGCGTCGGCGCGCCGCCTTGGCCCGTGAAGATACCACCAAAGATGCTCAGCAGAGCACGAGTAGGCCGCGGGATCATGTCTCGCGACAACGCTGCTAAATTCGCTGCACATGCTGAACGCAGCATTGTGTAATACCACCTAACAACCGCAACGCCAATTTCAAACATGTGTACGGTCTGACTGCAGACTAGAGACCAAGGCTACCGACAGGAACACCGATATCAAGACCGAGAAAAAAGAAAGTCAGACAAAATAAAAAAATAAAAAAATCATAGATCACACTGAGAAACCGACACGCGACCAAAGAAAACCCTTGTAAGAAGAAATATAAAAACTGTAGAGGCGGGGGAAAAGTCCACGGTCTACTTACTGTATGTAGAAGCGAGTGGGTCACTGCAGAAGGAGTAGAGTCTTGTGCGGGAGGAGGTCCGGGCTTGTACCGTGCAGCTAGCCGAAGGCAGGCGATAGTGAACGAAGCACGAGCACCGGCGAGTTTTTATAGGGATCGCTGACAAACAGTCGTGCGAACCTTTTTATACTCAGCCAACTGTCTACCACATAGCAAAGTGACAGGATGAATAGAGAGCATGCATACTAAACACATTAACCCACTCCCTAATTGTTCGGGCTTTATCAAGTCCTCCGTGCCTGGAATGCTGCTTTGCATACCTCCCTGCCGCCGACGACATGGAGTCGGAAACACGAGGTTATCAGCGACGGGAACTTCTGCCGGAATTCGCGGCGTTTACGAACTTTTTTTTTTTGCTTCGCTTTGCTTACAGAGTTGCCTTTTTTATCCCATCGACGTCATAGCGTCGGGAAGACAGGCTTTGACAGAACGTAAGTTCGGCCTACCTTCTGTGACAGCGATGTCGGCGTTACTAGGGCGTTGGCATTCAGCATCCTTCACTAGGCATTAGAAGTGCGTTTACAAGTCAATTTTAGAACGTATATCAAACAGCAATAAATAATGTAGGTGAGGTTGTTTTCGACCAGCTGACGGGAGCCTGACTCGAAATGACGAGGACTTTGCTCTCTGGGAAGGACGGAGGTGATCACGTGAAGACGTCGTGCAAGCTGCGATCTGATTGGTCGACCACCTGTCCAAAGGTCTTTCCCGGCTCGAAATTTTGGTCACACTCCAAGTTCGTTTACTACATTCGTTAGGGTCCTCAAGAGAGTGTCACGGAAGGGTCACCCGGTATGGATCGTCTCAGCAGCATCTCGCAAATCGCCGCCGTTGCGTAACCGACACTTGAAGAAAAAGCCCAGACGTCACGAGGAAGCACGGAATTTGACTTATGGGCAAGGTCGCGGGGTTCAAGAAGTAACGACAGAAACATACAGATTAGCTACAAGTTCAAGTGTTCAAAAATACAGGCGCTAAGTCTTAATTTCTAAAAAACTAAAGAAAGTCTAAGAAACTCGTGGATACCAGACAGCCCAGAAAAGAACAAGAAACAGTCATGCCTTCAAATATCAGAGTTATCAACCAAGAATGGAGGTGTTCAAAAACTCGTATTTCCCCAGAACCATCGTAGACTGGAACTCGTTGCCACCAAGCACAGTTTGGGGCATCACTAAACAACTCCTGCAATGAAATCTGCAAAGATTGAGTGACAAGTCGTTCGGTGTGATATAGATAGCTGCCGCCGCGCCGCGCCGCGTGCTTGCGAAGTTGGTGTGTTATGCGGAAGAAAAAGCTAAAGGGAAGGAAGCTAAAGGGAAGGAAGAATGGTGTGCTAACAAGTTCGCTGCCTTGCTATAAGTTATAACATAATGGCTAGCAAGTATTTACTTGCTAGCCATTATGTTATAAAAGTTGCTGACTATAATATGCAAACCCCGTGCTTCAATATACATGCCCCTGATAGCATAACCTTTGATAAGAGATGTAAGAAAATATCCTGTCTCTGTTTTCTTTTGGTAAAAGCGCAATTCTTTACATGTTTTGATACGTTACGCAAACAACCGTTTTTCACTTTCCTGTAAAATATTTGTTAACAGAAATTCCTTCTTTTACAAACAAGAAATGGGCCTACAAAGACCTACGGCCACTTTGCCGCTATATAGCTACGGGATATCTCAAAATGCCTCTTACATGTTACCCTCTATACTATTTAATGTATAATTTGGCATATGAAAGGCGTCCTAGCTGAATTTAAAGGGGTGTGACGGGGGAATATTCTAGGACGTAGACTGCAGTAGTTGTGGGTAGTTTTGTTGATGATATGATGATGATATCATTGTTGTCGGCCCTTCTCTTGTCTTGTCTTCTACATCTTATACATAAGTTATTCCTTTTTTGTATTCCAACATTTCATGACTAGACGTGGTGACGGCACACTCACAGTTATATCAACTTATTTTATGCCGCCACCAACGCAGAGGACGAATACAGAACAAGACAATACTCATTTTCACTTGAGTTAAGTCAGGAAAGTCGTGTAAAGTGCCTTTCCTAAGGGCACAAGATCGGTGACAAGTCAGGACTCGAACCCGGGACCTTTTGGTTGCGAGTCGAGCACTCTGCGGCTACGCCACACGGCCCCACAAGTTATCACTTGAAACATGGTTGAATGAAGACGAAGTATTTTCTGACCGCGGTTTGTTTCTTCCCTACATTCTCCGCCAAAGTTACGAGTACACAAACTGAGAGAAAGTGTCCCCCAAACTTAAACGTCCGACAGCACAAACAAATTCTCCTTTCCTTCGGCGAAATAGCGGGAATTCCTGCCGCCACAGCTCTGTAGGTCATCCCCAACAAACATCTACCAACGTCCTGCACCTGTCGGATTCCATATGGCGGAAATCTTTCCTCAAAACCCTCTGTCTAAAGTACTGAAGGCTAGACATCCAGGTAATAAGATACGCCAAAAAGCTACTGGATATGATTTTGGAAACGGTCAGACGTTTCAGCTAGTATCCAATAGCTTTCGTCAGTGACTGAGAGACAAGTTCTGCAGGTCACTTTCTTCGTTTGGCTGTTTTTGCTCTGAGTTTATTATATCAACGGCGGGGTCACAGGCGTCTTGGATCATCGTACGATTTTGATCGAGTCGTACACAACCAACCGCCGAGAAGTTTCCTAGATGCCCATGTCTGTACAAAGACAGCTAACCTTTGTAAGACAGATTCACTACTATCCCAAGAATGCTTTAAGGTTACAATCGCGCGACGAATGTGAACAGAACTTTAGTAAGACTATGACATTACAGACCAAGGATCTGCAAAAGTCTTTACGCTACAAGACAGCTGTACGGCACCTACACAACTGTCACAGGAACGTCCTGAATACTAGTATAGTTATAGATGCCCTAAACCAGCCCTATCGTGAGGCCACACCCTTAGGAGAGTATCATACCACTTTACCATGGTAACAAAGCTTGCTTAAGATCTCCCGAAGAATTTCAAAAACTTTGCGACTTTGGCAACTTTCCCGTTTTAAACCAATTGACTTTATCTATCTGCGGGCTCCAAGTCCCTGGGGCCTCCACCGGGTTCAAAATGTCAAGTGTCTGCTATCTCCGGATACAATTAACTAAACAAACACCGCAAACACGTGGCGCACCACAGGACGCCGGCTGCCGCGCGCATGCGCCCGGAACTACGGTCTGTCACCGCAACGTCGCCCTATTTTTGGCTTATTTAAAGAGAGGCAGAAAAAAATGCGAGTCTGGTAAAGTTCCGCTTGGAAGTTACCACACCTAGGTATGATGACGTATTTGTGACGTGAGCAGAGCACCCTAGTTTTGAATGAAATATTTGGGGGTGTGATAGCCATCGCCTATTCCATGCGTTTTATAATCATTAAACCTTACACGTATGCACTATAGCTAAGTGTAACTGCCCGGTCACATCCGATATACAATAGTTTTACGACAGGAGATTGGGAGCATTTATAGGATAGTTGTAAATGTGTCGTGCAAAGTCCAGCTGAAGGAACGTGTAGTCCTGGATTTGGACGTTCGGTTCTGCCGTAGGCATAGCCTTTTGCTGATACTATATATGATAGTCATATTAACAAAACCAAATTGCACGATGTGGGGTCGCATGGCGTAGCGGCAGAGTGCTCGACTCGGAACCAAGAGGTTCCGGGTTCGAATCCTGCTATGCCACTAATCTTGTGCCCTTGGGAAAGACACTTTACACGACTTTCCTCACTTCGCTCAGGTGAAAATGAGTATTGTATTGTCCTGTGTTGGTGGCGGCATAAAATAAGTTGATATAACTTGAGTGTGCTGTCACCATGTCTAGTCATGAAATGTTGGAATATATAAAAAAAAAAACATTGCAAGATGGTACGATGTAATGTGACAGCTCTTCGGATCTGACAATGACATCTGCGTCGAATCATGGTCTCACAGGGCTAATATAAACTGCTGTAGGGCTCCCCCTAAATCTTCGTCAAGAAACCAAGCCGAACAGATAAACTGCAGTAGTATCCTTGGGTGTTCGTGGATGCAGTGCGGATCCCACAAGACGGAATGGACAATAGTTTACAAGTAGCTCTTGCCGCAAGTACCTGTTAACATCGTCTCTGACAACTTGACGCTTTATGTCTTAATATGTCAGTCATGTGTTCCTGTCATTGACGACGGATATCGGGGGCTTGACCTTGGCACGAATCCTGACCGTTTCTTAGAAGTTTCTTTAAGTACCTTATTTTGTCCCGAGTGGTGCACAACTGCTACAAGGTCCTTTCCTACATACACTTGAAAAAACTTAGCCTTCTTCAATGGCAAAGCCCTGGGCCTAGAGCATGTGGGTGTTCGTTTCTTGGGTGTGTCCAAAACTCGAAATACAATTTCGTAGACTTTTCATAACTAGTATCTTCATTTTGTCCGAGTGTTTCATAACTGCTACAGGGTCCTTTCCTGCATGGATAGCAGATACAGTTTTACAGCTGTTGAAATTCAGCCTGCTTCAATGGTAAAGCCGTGGCCAAGAGCAGGTGGGTGTTTGGTACGTGGGTGTGTCAAGAACCTGAAAAATTAATTTTGTTGACTTCTAATGACGAGAACACGCTGGTAAACTTTACATAGTCCACATACACTAGCCATAGCAACTGCAATAATGTTTGTACTCATTAAATCTGAAGTCAGGCAACGCCTAAACCTGGGAGAAGAAATTAAATTACACCTGTGACGAGGCAGTTCACGCATCGTCGAAGGTCGCCCATGCCACTTGTCGGAATGTTTGCCCTCCTTTCTCTACGCCTACAGCTTTAATAGGACCAATTGATATAAACTAACACCCTTCTTACGTCAGTACGGCTGCGATATTACGCCTTCACACGTGGCGGTTTTCTTTTGATCCACACCTGGTTCTAAATAAAGTACGGAATGTGGCGTGATGTCTGCGAAAAGACGTGTTAATGGAGATGGATCGACAGAAGAGAAGACGGACAAACCGATGTAGTAGATGCCTTTCCAAGGTTTCAGTATCGTCCGATATTACGCCAGACATTCTTGTCAGCACACCTGACTCTCGAAAACTTGTCGGTTTTCATTTGATCCACACATTGGTCTAAATAAAGTACGGAATGTGGCGTGATGTCTGAGAAAAGACGGGGTAATGAAGACGGATCTACAGAAGAAGAGAACGACAAACCGATGTAGTAGATGCCTTTCCAAGCTTCCAATATCGTCCGATACTTCGCCAGACATTCGTCGCATTCTTGCCAGCACACCTGGCTCTAAAAAAAAGCGTGGAATGCGGCGTCCCGTCTGGAGACAGACGGGTGATGAAGAAGAATTGACAAAAGAGGAGAGAGGCAGACTGGAGCGATTAGACCGACGCTACACTTCTAGGACGGACTCCGCCACAAACAATTGACTTATCGACGAAGCCGAGTTTTATTGACAGGCATTGTACCGACTGTTTGTGTTGGTTTTTGAGTCAAGATAAGATATGGCAGCTTAATGCAGGTGTTTACAACAACAAGTCGCCCAAACCACAAACCCACTTGCCCCATAAGGTTTTACCGAACACTAGAGCACTGGACTTTGGACCGCGCCACGTATAAGGCTTTAGACTACAAATAGAAAACATGCCACAACATATAAAGTACTCCTATACTTGTAAACGTCTATACTTAAGCTAGGAGCATTAGAATTCACTGTTCAATTCTAGAACATTTTTAAGAACAGTTTTTGACGACATATTTTAAGTCTAAATCAGTTATCATATATAGTAGCAGTATGGATTCGAAGTAGGCAAGTCGGCCTAGATAGACGTTTTTCTAAAGCGGAAACGTACATTCTGGATACAATAAAGCGGATAACCACCACAGTCATACAGTCAACTTTGCGGCGAGCCGTGTCATAGCTATTGACCCAGGTCTGCTATTTCTGCTGACGGTTTTGACTATTGGACCCACCGAGCAAACCAAGACACAAAGAATGGTTCTATATTCAGCTAAAGTGCGCGCACAGCTACTGACAGCACGTCTAATACTGTAGACACATGTCACAGACATGGTAGTGCTTAATACGAAATAAATAAAAAAAATTATAAACTCTCTAAAGAATCGGACGTTTCAGAGAGCATCCGGTATCTATCATTGTTGATGGAGAACGGTGATAGCTAGGTGGATACCAACATCAGACTCTTAATTTATCCATTTTTTTCTCGTTTGTTTTGGATTACGTAATGTCTTACCTGAATTTGTAACGCCCTTTAACGCACAGGTGCAATGGTTATATGTAGGTAAGTGTAAGCCCAAAAGGCAAGACCACTTAAAGACCGACGTATGCCTCAGTCACACCCAAGACAAGTAGTGTAATTCCGTGGAAAACGGGGAATGTTGTTGAAAAGGAAACATGATACAAGTCGTTATCATCAAGCAGAGGATGCTCGGTGTCAAAAGACAATACCGATCATCACTGGAGAAGTTCTATTATAGGCGTAATTTACAAACAGCATCAAGGACAGGAAATGGCAGTATGTACCATGAACAAGTAATGCTGAATGATCATGAGAAAAAACATTACCACATTGTGGTTAATAAACGCCATGTTTCGGTAATGTGTTGTAGTCCTGGGGCAATGGTATTGATCAACGATTGCAAATCAAAACGTGTTCTTAACAAAGCCATAAAGACACCCAGGTAGATGAAATCTATATCTAAGAAGGTAATCAAAGGATTGTCATGACATGAAGGACATCGAAAGACAAATTTGTCCTTGTTTGCTTCCAAATAAGGCGATGTTGATAGAGAGGGGATGCGCATGCCATTTGAAGGTTACCTCAAGGACGAAAGCGGTGATGATAAAGAACGAATGACCTACATTCCCAACGGAGTTTTCCTGTAACTAATGAACAATGCAAGCACGTGTGAGCGAGGATGGAATGACCTCTGTTAGCTAGTCTCACCAGACTCCTTTTGCCGGCTGAATAAATCGTAGAAATCGGCCTAAAAAGGGGATATAATTGGCCAGAGGAGTTTCACAGCCATGGAGGGTCCAATTGGACTACCTGTTAGTCACGGTAATGAAAAAAATACCACTCTAGGGAGAACATTTAGAGCCATACAGCTACAAGAGGTATTACTTGTTTTCAACTATTTCACTATATACGTTCTGTCTGCTTATCTATTTCAAAAGCTTAGGTGTGGTGGCATATGACTGGTTTATTGGACTTCCAACAAAAGTTAGAGCATCGCAGTAACCATTGACAGGGGTACTGAATTGCACTGATCTTTTACAAAAGGATACTATGACTACTAGATATTGACACAAGACATGGAAAAGACTGAGTCTTCCCTATACAGTGGCACATCCACGTGTAATCTACCATGATCCTCGGGAGCTCACCGATCGCCCACCTGGCGACTGAAAAGACCGTGAACACGCACAATGTAGCCCGGTGTTTTCCTTCAAACGATAACTCAGCCCCTCCTGTGTGTCATTTGGGAACATGTTATGATTAAGAGGACAAGTCGCCCTGCAGCTGTGGCAAAAAGACACAGGCCGACAAAAGACTTTTATCTTTACACCTGTGAGGGCTGGGAATAGACGTTAAGCCAAGGGTTAGTTCGTTGTGGGATTGAAATAATATAAATTTGCAAAAACATGCCTAAGGCTAATTGCTTTCACAGTCAAAGACACTATTCGGTACAATACAATAATAGTAGACAGACAACTACTTGTCTGGAAAAACTTATACTTTCACTACTACGCTAGCTATTATGAGGTTTGACTTCATGTTTGAAGGCAGTGGATAATGAATAGTCCCACATTCTGCATTGGAAGTAGGTTATCAAGTCTATACGCACACATTCAGATGCTGAAAAAAAGTCCGCCACAAAACGATAAGGAATTGTACAGCTGGATAGTTTGTTAAACGGGCGTGGACTAATCATCAAAGTCCAAACTGTCAGAGAAATTAACCAAAATTAATGGTAAGGTTAGGGATATTTTTAGACCACGAGACACACATTACACAACGTTAACGGCTTCACTGGCTTGATTTATGTGAAGTCAGTTATCAAACAACGCGAGAATAAAAGATTATGAAGCAAGTTTAAACTAATTACCAACACAGCAAATTTGACTCACCCAAATTTTCGACTGTACAACTCAGTTTAAACTTGCTTTGTAATGATTTCAACCAACAGGGATTACCTTTCAAGATACGTTTAAAGATGTTTGTGGCACAATATTCCTAACTTGATGTCTTTTTTGTGCGTAGGCGTTATTCTAGAGACCACCCCGATATATATGGCCGAATCCCCCTTCACCAAAACCACAGTTTCCCGTTAGATCACGCTGTGGTATATCTACGACACTTCTACAAAGGCACTTTAGAGGAAAAGAATTTGTGGTCAACCAAACCGGACAACTCTGCAAAAATATTGTTTGCTTCCTTGACAAGCTGATCGATGTACAAACGTTTACAGAGACAACACTATTGTCTACTGTGCTAATAAGCAGGCAACGTGTTGGTGAAATGCCCTTAAGTCATTTGGAGAACATGGGGACGACTGCTTAAAATTTCTTTTTGTTTTGTTTTTCTGTTCATGCCCATGATCATGATAATTATCATTCTGGCATACTCATGTTAACCTTAGCCAAGGGCACAAGGTTGGATTCGAACCCAGGTCCTGAGCCGAATGCTCTGCCGTTACGCCACAAGACCCCACACTCATGTCGACACATGTCGTTAGCTTAATTCACCTCAACTCCTCTTGAAGTCCTTTGATAAATTGCCACGAACTTCTTGATGGTCTCTTGCACTTCAGAAGGGTCATAATCTGTAGATGATGGCACTTATTGAGTAGCAGAGACAAGATAAAATGAACATATGAACCTCAGGTTAGTGTGCTTCGTCATTGTCATTGACGTCATGCACATCAACAGCTTTTTGAAATAGTGCTTGAAGTCTTTTTACAGATTTTGTTAATGTTCAAAGAGGGTCATAGAAAAGTCATTAAGGTAAGTAGTAGCTGTCTAATACAGGTGCAGGGACAGCACAAGGGCATGGAGGTACTTTTTGGTGGCCTGTCCTTAGGTCTTGATGGCTATATACAATAATTGCAAGCCATTTCACTGAGTGTGCACGTGCACTTGCTGGTAGTAAGTAGGGTTTTGTATTAGTAAGTGGTATCAACTATACACGTGTACCTTAGAGTAGCACCCGGTGCCTTAACAGTGCGGATCTGTAACAGGTTGTCGTGATATGCTACCATGCACATTCTGATCCATATGTCTCGATGGTAATGTCCATTGAAAGTTATTTCGCTGAGTGTACCTGAGAGTTTAGAAGCAGCTAGTAAGTAAGGTTTCAGTAAGTGGTATCTACTAGTATAATATGCACGTGTACTTCATAGTATCACCCACTATCACATTACAGTGCAGATCTATCACAGGACTTCGCGATGTGCTACCATGTACATTGGGATCCATGTAATATCTGTCCAATTTCTTATTTTCTTACAAAATCGACATTATGGTATGACTAAAGCAAAATCATGATATTCTGCTGACTACAGTATGACTATGAGCTTTTGGTAGACGGTACTCGATCGACCGCAAGCTTGACGACCTTTCAGAAGCCCGGCCAAAGGAACTACCCTTTCCAAAGTATACGTACGGACAAATGCCATTATTACCGACAAGGTAGGCAAACAATTCTCAGCAAATGTGGACCAAAGTCGGGACAATAGCTGTTGTCGCAGGGAGAGACGGTGGCGTGACACGTACAAATAGCGCCATGTGGTTCTCTTACCTTCGTCAACAAGGTTTTTTTCTGGAGAGATGTTTGTTCAGGTGAAGAGGTTGAGTGTGAGTGACGGGTAAGTAAGACAGGACAGGTGTCTCCGGAGATGACTCTGTCAGGTTATGACACGTCGTACACTCCTGTCAATCACTGGTCTTAACGCGTTTACCGCAACTCAAAACCCGGCGCTTAAAGAAAGATGACGTTCATTTATATCCGGGAAGCCCATTCGGCCAAAAAATAAGTTGTTGTTCACGTTACCATGGCAATAAACTGGTATTTGCGTGTTTACCGCAACTTAAAAACCGGCGCTTAAAGAAATATGACGTTGAATGAATCCTCATCACACTAATGGTTGATAATGATCCAGTCTTAATCTAGCTTAATGAAGCAATAAGAACACATTTTCAGCCTTAGATACAAGGGAAGGTCTTTGATCTATTTTTGAAACCTCGAACCATAAAAGCAAAAGAGACAAGCTAACAGTGACGTAATTTACAGTACACACCTATTAACATACGGAGCAAGAATGGTGTGTAGAGCCCAACGTCAAAGGCACTTGTGCGGTCTCATTCGATTTCATAATTTATTTACACCCCTTTAAAAGCACTCTAGTAAAACAGTGACAGTGAAAACGTGTTAGTATGTTAATGGCTTAAACCGTGATTCAAGGTCCACTAGAAGAGGTCTATAAAGAAAATGATTGATGGTTGAAATTGGAATTTCTATATTTGATCCTGAAGTAGAGAGGACTTTTAATTTCTTTATCAAAAGAAACTTAATTCAGAAAGTAAATGTCAAGCGGCGGATATGTGGTTAAGTCTCCAGTAGATACACCTCTAAACAACTCTCCAAGCGATTCATGGAATGACAAATTATGTTTAATGTCTGAAGTATCCTCCCCTTCAACAAATAACGCTGAAGTGGTAGCGAAGGACCTGGTGGGCAACAGTACCGCTTGTGGGGGTGGGGAGGTGATATCCTGATGGAACGGCGATAATGCAGTGTTTGGAGAAGTAAATGTAAAGGAAATTCTGCCTCTTTAATCAAGTCTTGTAACAGCTAGAGTCGCCGTTCAATCGGTGGCTATGTTTGTTGCCTAGCAGACTCCAAACACCAACTGGGTCATATCAGTCCCTACTGAGGCAACATCAGTGTCTCTGTAGTCTGATGCAGTCATGGATAGAGTTCCCATAGAATGGATATGTCTTATGATGACAAGATGGAGAGAAGTGATAGGTGTTATCTTAAGGCCCTTAGCTTGGGAGGAGTTTGTGTATCTTTGAGAAACAGTCTTCAAGTCTCTGTGAAAATCTGAAATTTGTAATGATTTTTATGAACTCCAACTCCTTGTTGGTTCAACAGGTAAATGTGGGAGTACAGCATATTATGCTGCTAATTATGCGCTTCTGTGTAATAGAATGAAAACGTAACATCATTTCAGAAAAGGGGCCTAAACTGGGCACCACACTATTAGAAACGTGCAGTCTTGATGGAGAAACTAAGACGCCATACGTACAACAAGGCAAAATATCTCAGTGATCAACGTACGTGAAATATTTGAAATTGTGCCAGCTTTTACACAGGTGCAAAGTCCACACGTCATTGTAGTGACATTGCAGTCTCGGCTACTGGCTGAAAGCCTGTCAACAAAGACCATTATATAAGAGCATCTGTGCTCCGGCCAAGACACAGATTACACCTGCCTAGAAACCAGTCTATCTGGCACTAATGACTATTCAAACTTCTACAATTTATCCCAATTTCTCTAAACTTACAGACCAAGAAAAAACTATTCTTTTAAACTTCCTAAAAACCACAAATTTTGGAAAAGGTGGGACATTACGTCTTCCATGGTTTACAGAAGAGAAGTCAAACCCTTCAGACATAGCTTTAGACATATAGTTCTGGACAGCTACCTTTATCATGTGGAATTTAGTTATTTTATACTCTATTTCATTGTTTTTTATGTTTTGTAATTTGCAATTAGCCTCCAGGCAAGGATTTGTAATAAACTTTTCTAATAACATGGATTTTGGCCGGCAGGTCTCTCACATACCAGGTCATCTCGATGGCTATGATTTCGGACAGTCAGAGTATAGGCCATAGTCCCCAATTATTTATTTACGCGTCCAGCCTGTTTACAGGTAGCTAATGCGTTCATTGTAAGGTCGGTGTAAGGTCAACATCTACGCTACTGTCAATGGCTCTCATCAGGAACATCAATGCGAGAACGGACGAGAGAATGATTGTCTGGCTGGTGGCGTATATGACCGACTATTGGTTATTCCGAAGCCTCATATGAATTGTCGAGAAAGCTTTAAGATGCCGTCCAGCGCTGACTAGACCAAAAATAAGACTTAGAGAAAAATCAGCAGATACGAACAAATCCCTACACTCCAAAACTGAAGACCTTTTTTTAAGTAACATCAGCTGATAGCTCAACAAGAGGGCACACGTACAACCTCAAAGTACCACTAGCTAACAATAGGGTCAGATGGACAGTCGTTCAGTGTTAGAACTGCGAAGCACTGGAATTCCTTGCCACCAACAGTGGTTGAAGATAAGACAGTCAATGAGTTTAAAAACCGACTGGATAGGAACTGGGGCAATATCATGTACATCTCCAGCACAAGCTAGAGCGAAGATCGGAACCCACAGGCCAAAAGCCTACTAACCCGAAGATGGTATATGTTACACGAAGTACGAATATCGCTAACACCCCCTACCATTGTAATAGTAAAGCCATTATGCATATTCAGAAGCAAGCCACCAAGTGAAGCTGAGATCTGAGATTCCATCTCTTTGCCATCTGGACTGCATTGAGCAATTACACGCTTTGTACCCTACTAACCATACGTAGAATAAAACCATGGAAATGCAATGAATCTGTCTTATCCTGACGTACAAAGTAAAATGGTCTCAGAAGTGGGATTGGCAAGGTATGCAGGTATGCAAGTGCCAGGTGCCCTTGTTTTTAACATTATCTCTCTGTCGCCACGTTATCACCTGTGGCACCTGCCTTATCGCACCTGAGGTCACCTCGGCCCTGCCAGACCAACCTTTGGACAGGTGTGAGGCCGCTTTTTGCACGTAGGCCACTGCGAATGCTAAACAGAGAAGGAGTCAAACAAAGTTTAACTTTTCTTATACTATCATGAAAGTTCATCTGCATTGGTAGTTACCTGTTTAAAGTTAAAATTTTGGACCAAAAGTTTTAACTTTAAACATTTAACTTTTCTTCCTAGTAAAAAAGTTAGGGTCGGTGACACAGGCTTACGGCTAATCCCCAAACAGGCCATACGGTGGTAAGGCAGTGTCCATTGGCCAGAGGAGTGTCCATTAGCCAAAAAAGATTCAGTCTGGCAAATGGATACAGGCTGGCCAATTTGATACTGTTTTACCCCACCGAAAGATCTGCCTGGAGATTAGCTGACCGTAACGGTTTCCATTGAGGCCAATTGCCTTTGGCTGAGTGAGAAAGTGGTTGTTAAACTATGTTGACTTAGATCAAGACACAGTGATGTCATCAACACAGCAACTGTACGCCAGACTTTGTAGGATATAAGTACACCTGCAGTTTGAACAAAAGATGCTAGGAGCCAAAAATCTACAGTTTCCCAGTCTGCATTACGTGAGGAACAATCTACCAATGAAAAAGAATACTTTTATACAATTACAACTGTTTTAGATACATGCAGTTTTTAAACAGAAGAAAGAAGTTGGAGCCCGTATCAACTATTACAAAATGGCCCTTGCCAGGGGAGTAAAATCGCATTTGTATACTTGTGTGGTACCCGTCAGAAGCCGATGTATATGTTGTAAGCATCATTGGCCAGATCTTTCTGTCCAAGCGTTTACGTGGGGGTATCTACGTAATCTATGGGGAGGAAGGATACTGGAAAAGGTTTTCAGCAGAAGAGAACGGTGCTTCACTGGAGGAAGGGCATAAGGAATTCAACACAAAGGAGGAAGGGCAGACTCAAACTTGTTGAACATCTTTGCGGGGTGACAGGATGTGAGACATTACTCCTTCAACGTCATTCTTCGACAAATGACCAACGGGACAAACGATCAAGCATAGTTAAAAAGTTTGTTTAAGAAAAAATAAGCTTGCATCAAGCAAAATAGAAACATCCAGGACAATTAAACTTCACCTAAACAACGACAACTGCAACTACATTTCACAATTCAACAATGTAGACATTAGAATTAACTACTCAAGGTCCAGCTATTTTTACAGCGTAACAATTAACAAATAAGAAAACAGAAAAAGAAAAGCCCCCTTTGATGGAATAAGTAATGTAGATCAATTATAAGGCGGATTCACATTGGTACTGAAGTCTTAAGGAAGGTTAGCGGGTTAGGTAAAGGTCAAGACAAAGACACTAGGAGAGCCAGAAGAACCTACCGCGTGTATATATACGCCAAAAAGGAACTGGATATGATTTTGGGTCCAAACGGTCAGACGTTTCAGCTAGTATCCGTCTGACCGTTTCCAAAATCATATCCAGTTGCTTCAGTAACTGCTTTTTGGCACATCTTATTACCTGGATGTAAACCTTCATCGACCTACCACGTGTACGTCCACGCTACTCCCAGTCTTGTTCAGTCACGTTGCAGCAAACGTGCTAGTCTTGGCCAATGTTGTGTTGCTGTAGTTCCTTAGTCCAAGTACTCCTGTCACAGACGCGTCAAACAAAGCCATAAGAATAGCTCCAAGCACTACAGAGTTACGTACTCCAGGCGCTGGGTTCAACAACTAACCTATCAACATTCGAGTGGCCTCAAGAATGTCTCTAAGTGGAACGGTGGACTTTGGTTTTGGACCGCGATAACCCGTATATGGTATAAGCAAGGTCTCCGTTTTGTAGTAGTAAACATATTTTTGTTTGTTAAAGGAAGTGTTGTGGGAATTGTTCTAGAAAAATGATAAAATCAATATGGAAGACCTGTGTAAATATTTTGCATTTTTCTGGTCTATTTCCGACAAAGGCATTCGTGCGGTTGTAGGGTTCAGTGGTATCCAGCAGTATTCATGCGCTAACACATATAACAAAAAGATACCAGAACTCTGGTATACCGTATATGATCAAATTGCTCAACAAACATGGACTTGGCATGGAATCAGCACTGTACATATATTGTACCAATCTGTCTTTTGTTGTGACTTTGTCGGACATGAAATTTTAATTTATTTGTATATATCAATAGCCGCCTACATTATACAACTGATTCTATTTTCAAAAGCATAGTTAGCCATTGCAACTGTTTTTTTATTTAATTGAGATTTTTTGTACATGTAAATTCGATTTTAATTCAGTGTTATACACACTACATATCTCCCTCGATATAAAGACGGATGCCCAAGTGAGTTGGTCTCAGATTCGCAACCTGTTATCCACCTTAAACAAATCCACGCGAAGGCCTCCGTGTCAACTGTAACCCTCACTCAGGTGTAGGGACGACGCGGTCATCCTACTCGGAAAGTCTGTATCTGTATATCTGTAGTGAATCTATATCTGTACATGAATCTGTATCCATTTGCAAATAAAGATCACGAGTGATTGTCATAGATACACACTTCGAAAACTAATAAAGTCATCTTGTATCTTGTACCAGTAGCCAGTAACTGTCAGGACGTAATTTACAGCTGCAGAGCGCCAGACGTGCTAAACAAAAATACTTTTATTCTTTAAGAAGCAATGCCATCATAGCTACTATAATGATAGTAAGACAGACTTGGTCCTATTGAAAGCTACCATCTCAGTAGCCAGTATGTAGCTGTCAGGATGTAATTTACAGCCACAGAGCTCCAGACGTGCATGTGGAGGCACCACCTTTGTACATCTAATTGAATGAGTTGTTTGAAACTTCTAGTGATTACGCCTCAACTGTGCTTGGTGACAGTGAGTCTATCTACGATCTATCACAAGAACTGCAATCTATCGAACTGTCTAAGAACTACGAAATACGAGTTTTTACCTTAATTCTTGGTTAATAACACTGATATTTGAAGGTATGACTTTTTGTTCTTTTCTTTTTGGGCTAGTATTAAACACTTAGTGGTTGGTACGTTGGTCCTATTGTAAGTTACCATCTCAGTAGCCAGTATATGTAGCTGTCAGGACGTAATTTACCGCCGCGGATCGCCAGACGTGCATGTGGAGGCACCATGTGGAGAGAGTTAACACCGATAATGGCACACTTGGCTGAAACCAACCCCAGTCGGACTTCCAAAAATAGCAAGTCGAACCCCAACATTGCCGACAAATACACGCGTGCTTGTCCCAAAATCGACCCCGGGGTCAAGGTTATCCCCAATGGTAGACCCAACAAAAAACAGCCCCGTTGTCTGACTCAGAGCAGAAACAATGGTTAGACAGATCTTTTCGTAAACTAGTTTCCAAAAATAGGACTCACATGTTAAGAAGTTCAAGTTGAGTTGCGATGACTGACAAAGTCATTGCCACGGTTGATGTCTCAACTACAGGCGGTTTGGTCTATGTGAACCTGAACCATCTTAGTAAGTAAAAAAAAGAAGGAGGATTTCTCCTGTCTTCTGAGTAGAAACAATGGTCAGACAGACCTTCGTAAACTGGTTTCCAAAAATAGGACTCACATGTTGAGAAGTTCAAGATGACTCGCGATGACTGACAAAGTCATTGCCACGGCTGATGTCTCAACTACAGGCGGTTTGTTCTATGTGAACCTGAACCATCTTAGTAAGTAAAAAAAAGAAGGATGATTTCTCCTGTCTTCTGAGTAGAAACAATGGTCAGACAGACCTTCGTAAACTGGTTTCCAAAAATAGGACTCACATGTTGAGAAGTTCAAGATGACTCGCGATGACTGACAAAGTCATTGCCACGGTTGATGTCTCAACTACAGGCGGTTTGGTCTATGTGAACCTGAACCATCTTACGCCAAAAAGCAGTTACTCAAGCAACTGGATATGGTTTTGGAAACGGTCATACGTTTCAGCTAGTATCCATTAGATTTCGTCAGTGACTGAGGGACTTATTGTATTGCCTTGATGTCAAACCTTCATCGACGTATCTGAACCATTTTAGTAGGTTAAGAAATAAGGATGCTTTTTTTTTTCGTTAAACCCGTGCTATCCATTTAACAGTGCTCTCTGTCTCTCTCAATTGTTTTCTTTCATAACACATTTCACTTAGTAGCAAACCGTAGCAAAGTATTATATTATTCAGCTCCTTTTGTGTTTGATGAAAATTGCTTTTGGTTGAAGCGCATGAGCAAAATCGCATATCTTGGACATACAGCTTGTAGTGCAAAAATGCCCTATGGTTTAGAGAGGGATACAATTTTGACCAGTGTTTGCTTTTCCGTAAATAAAGAAATAAAAATAGCGCACACATTATTCCACAGATAACCTAACAACAATTTACAGTGGAGAAAGTCATGGTAATGACTGTTACCATGGGCTAATTTCAGTACAAACGCCGTAAGATGGGAAATGTCGTAAGAGCAATGGAACTGCAATAAACTGGCAAATTTGTCGTCAAAGAAAGGACAGAGAAGTGAAGTCTTATCTTCTGAAGCCCTCGAATCGAGCTTTACTTATTAAGATGAGTTGTTTGGATAGAGTGTTTGACCTTCTAACTCCTGGTCCGGTCAAGGTTGAGGAAGGTCAGGATGACCTCCAACATCACAAGATCCTCGTGTTTATGTCTTTCTTTGACCTTGACGCCCTTCCGATCAGAGCAGAACCAGGAATTCCCAAGAGCCCGGATGTGATTTGTTAGAATTCACCCCGCTGGCCACAAAGGATGACCACAACATTTTGAACTGGTCATGCCAGCTTTACATGACTAAACGGCGATACCATGTAATTGTTCTTTTTATAAAACGTTTCTGTCTGAGAACCTCAAGGTCAACGACGACACAAACAGAAATAGGATTTTCATCATCTAAATCACGTCTCTTTGTCCCAACCTCCCACGTTCTTCAGGTCAAAGCGTCAACTAGCGATTTTGAGTAGAACAGCTACTGTGCACTGTACCCACCCAGTATCAAGCATGACTCTGAAAATTCAGCTTTGACGCCCTGAATAAGCATTTTACATGGCTTTATGTTTTGATCTGCACTCTTACACTGGGAAGGACTCTTCAATACGTGTGGTGGGTACTTTCATAACGTCTTTTAGGTGTAAATGCACGGGACCCATTTACCTTGCTACACATTGGACATGCACGATAAATGGAGGATAAGCCTTTGGTATTCCCCGGACCGCTGAAAATGTCCTCTATATGTGCAGAATGTGCCTGGACATGCGGTA
The DNA here is from genome assembly GCF_001625305.1 of Branchiostoma belcheri. Taxonomy (NCBI): domain Eukaryota; kingdom Metazoa; phylum Chordata; class Leptocardii; order Amphioxiformes; family Branchiostomatidae; genus Branchiostoma; species Branchiostoma belcheri. Next base: position 1,038,490 of record NW_017802436.1, on the reverse strand, counting down.
GGACATACATAGGACAGCGGAATTGGAAGTACGTGGAGTGAAAGTCCTTGCAGGATTTCCACACAGCAAAAAAAAACGCTGCTTGGTATACATGTAAGCCTATACGGCTAGCTCTCAATCAAGTTTAGTATTGTAAAAACAAAACATACGTTATTACAAGTTTCTACTGTTGCAATGTATACGTAGCTACGAAATTCCTGGACTGCTTTTTGACACGTCACCCTTCCGACTTAAGGACGTTCCAGTAGTTAGGATTCGAAATCTGAAACTTCAGATCTGAAAGTGGGCCACTTACCACTACACCAGAACGCTAGTTTGAATTCATTCCAGTGCTTAGTCAAGTTGCCAGCGGCTTCCATTATAAACGTGTACTTGGATATTATCACATTTCCCACTATCTAAATGCGCCTTTAACAGACTACAACAAACATACGTATGGAACATAACATAAGAGCGGCCACCCAATCCAATACCCCACCCCCCACTGTGCCAGAGCCCTCAGCTAATTGAGGTAGTGCACGTAAGGAGAAGAAGAAGAAAGATCTTCAACAATCCAGGCCATATCAACAAAATAACCTAATCTACATCCCACAATTCAATAACACACTCAAGGATTAAATTTTACACGTCAACAAACAAACCATTGATGACTTACTGTGGACAAGACGCTCCAACTCGGCATAACCCAAATCTTATAGGAAGAACGTTGTATCCTTGATGCTTTTCAAAAACAAACTCAGAAAAATAAAAAGTACACTCTTCCAAGGTTGGAATAGAATAGAATAGGATGAAGTCCAAGTGATGTTCAAGCACCATGAAGTGTTCAGGGGTACCTCTTGTGACCGATACTTTGTCTTGTTCGCTACAGGAGTGGGTCTAAGCGAAGCGTTACCAGATTGGCATAGCTGCCATTCCTTTTCGCCCGTTATACTATGCCAAATATACTTGCCAACGAGCCGACTGCCATCGCCAGTTCTATTTTCATGGAAACAGTTTGGATCCCCCCCGCAACACATTGAAAAGCACATTTGCAAGGCAACGTTAAAACTTGAGAAATGTAGTATTGGGTCCTATGATCATTTCACCCGAGCACTTAGCGTTAGATGTCACAGACGCCTGGTACACACAGACACTGACATGTCTCTGCCCACTATATTTGCCCATCAGGCGATACATTCACCATAATGTTTGGCACGGACTAGCTTTTATATAGTTATGCTAGATAAAAAGTAAAATGTGCATTGAAAAAATGTATGCTTTACGAGCAAGGGGGGGGGGGGTCTTAGTGGATCAAGAAAATGCAAACGGACTAATACAATATTGAAGCTGTCTTATAGAAAGGCAATGCTTACCGTTACAATTGGTGATGCGTACGTTGGATTGCATAAGTGATTTGTCCGCAACGGAAAAGCTATTAGTAGCACAACATTAATGGTAAGGCTGTAGCTACATTTAAAACTGTTTACCATCAGTTTTTCTAATCTCAGTCTTTCCTGAGGCTGCCTCTTAAAGTTGTCAGTTTTACCAGTAATTACATCTTAGGCCATTTCGGCCTGCTTTTTAGGTAATCCTGGATACACATAAAAATACATACAACAAATACACAGTACATTAACAATTAGTAAAATACAACGTACTCAACATCAACTAAATCAAGCCCTCTTATAAAGTGGTATATTGTTGTAAATTGATCGCTCACCCTCACGAAGATCCTCACAGCATCTGCTTGAAGGTTGCCTTGGGGAAACAAAGGGTGCAATTGGCCCAGATTAGTCCCCATAGCGGGGCGGGCATTCGCCGCACGCCGGGCATTCAAGAGATTTCACCCCCGATCTACTGTAACGTACGCTGAGGCCATGTTGATTCGATTATATGGATGACATTGGCGCGCGCATGAATTTTCGGCCGTTTACAAAAAAAATTTCACCATACTGTAAATCGTACAAAACAGTCGCAAAATGAGCAAATATATACCGTATTAAAGTTGAAAAAAAAAATTGGAAAACGATATCAATGTTGCCAATGGATGGCATCCGCGCGCGCATGAATTTTGGGCCGTTTACAAAAAAAAAATTTCAACCATACTGTAAATCGTACAAAACAGCTGCCAAATGACCAAATATATACCATTAAATGCAAAATAAAAAATCGGAAAACGATATCAATGTTGTAGAGTGCCAAACTGAAACGAAAAAAAAGAAAATGTAAAGAAATGAATTTGAAGAATAGATTATTCGCCATGCCATGCTCTTGTGATATTTGTTCAACCTTCATGACCACGTAGATTTAATAATGAAACCAACTTTTTTTTTGCCAAACTTTTTTTTTTATTCGCACGCTCGCATTAGTTTTGGGGTTCCCAGGGGATGTCATCCATATAATCAAATCAACATGGCCTGACCTATATATACGGTCGGGCTATACGCTAGCCGGCTAAGTTTGGGACATTTGTATTTAAATAGTGTCTGATGTCTGGTCTTTAGTTATGCCGCTGGCACGGCCGATCATGTTTATGTTAGGGTTTAAATCCTCGGCTCAAGTCCTGCACTCAAGGGCGAATATAGAACGCTTAATTTCACACGTACAGTTGGCAATGGATACCTCTTCAATATAAAAATATTATGTCCATTTGCCTCAATATAGAATAATGAGGATTCCTTGGGCCACACCAATTTGATTTGTTGGTTCTCGGATTTTATTTTTTTTTTAAATATGGTTAACTGGAAAAACCTAATGAAAGCAAAGTCTGAGGACCTGGTTGATGCCTCGGTAGACTCAGTTTTATGTTCTAAATACAGTCATATTCTAGTTTTCTCCCTAGCCCTCTCATTTCATGTTGTCTTAAATGTCCGAGAACCAACAAGCTGAGATGGTGAGGCCTTGTATACCGTCATATAATTTTTTCTCTGTCAATGTTTCCGTAATGTCTGCTCACACCTTAGGTGATGAAGGTTACTAAAGCTACACAGTTGTACAATATCTTATGATCTAGGCAGTAAATTTAAAGTATTCACTGTTGCCTCGTCATAATTATTAAATTTCATAAAAGAATGGCGAGAATTTCGGACCCTCCGCACTCAAGATGTAAATGTTGACATGGCGTCGGACAGGAGATGTATCCCCAAATTTATAGATGGTGTCGTAGTGAGGCAGTCTTCCACAGCACGGCTTTAGGACAGGCAATAAATCAATGATGTATAAAAAAATATTGGATGTAACAAGGCCTATTGCACTAAGTAACATCTAGCGTCAGTGCACAGTAAACCAGTCAGAATTGCCCTGATGAAGATGACAGACGGTCATCGAAACGTCGGCTCGTAAAAATAAATGGTTGTGATCAAAGAACTTTGCTATTCATTCGTTTACCAACCTGATGAAATCATTTACGGATGATGTATATAGTCTGGCATTCATAAATGAGCATCTGGAAATATGTAATTCATTCCGGGATGCATGAGCTGCAATGTCTTCCTGACCTAAAAACAGGTCAGTGACCTGAAGTCACACCATTGGTTAACCGACTAAGCTGTCACACAAGAAATTTTCCAAGACTGGTATTTAGACATACCCCATCAATCACCTTTACCACGGTGGAATTCGTACCAGGGCAACACTACACAAAACTACACAAAAAACAGTCTTGCTAACCACTGGACCAAACACGCTGCCGATATCCTATATATAGCTAACAATATATATTAATTACAATTTTTTAACACATGGCAACTAAGAGTGACCTTTACATGTGGTTACATAAGGCACCGGCCTTCACTGGTTATGTAATAGTAGACCGGCCCTGCCCTCCTTTTATAGTGACCACAATACCACCCAGTAACTTATTAATGAACACCCTAGAAACAAATTTAGTACAACCATAATACCAACTAGGAGTGTATACCTTTTCTAGACAATTCATTTTCTTCGGCCTTGTAGCAGGCAATATTGGTATGGCCGGAGTCGAGTAAAGCCAACATGTAGGTACAAACGAACATGCGACTCTGTTAACTGGAGGTAAGCAGTCTACTCCAAGTGACCTTTATCCGGTCATATATTGTACCGACCTTAAAACCGTCGACCTTTGAACTTTTAATCCATCTTCGTGGCAATTTATGCCCTGTCAGCTTTTTTCAGAACTGCAGGTGGGGGGGGGGGTAACCGATGCGTATGGTTGCCCACGTTTGCTTAACATATATTATCATAATGGTTTTCTAGGACTACACTAACAGTATTGGGATTTTGTTTAATATGGATGTAATACAAGATCCCACCCTAGCAGCTGTCTTTGTAATTGCAGCTGCCTGTTTCTTAGTAAGCTTACCAAAGATACTGTGATAAACAGGCGTGCTAAGTTACTCGGGAAACGTGTACTTGTTAGTCCAAAAAGGTGTTTAACAAGATATATATGCGCAAGACAACGTCGAACGTCCATGAGGGTGAATTGAAGGCGACAGAGAAACCATTTCAAAGCGTTGGCAATACCGACATTAACATGAAAATTAACATAATGACAGTGGAGTCTGCCCTAGTAAGTTAGATATTTATATATTGAGGTCAAGGACAGACAATCTGCATGCTGTTACTCTGTGTGTTACGTAACTTTTGTTAAATATCAACAATGAGTTTGCCTAATGATTACCGCAAAAGTTCGGGGGTCAGCATCAAATGCCAGATTCAGGAAGACGTTGCTAACACGGCCATAACATCTGGCATTTTGCATCCTAGATGGTAAAAGCAGTCAATCATGTTGTTAGCTATTTCAAAGACTGGACTTCTCGGAAGCAATGGATTGCTCATTCCTTGACAAAGACTGGAGTTGTACAGTAAAAAAATTTGTTGAGTCAATTTTTTTGGTGGATCTTACAGCTCAAACTACAGTCATTATGTTTCATAATAACTTCTACCAACACAGATGAACTTAAAAAAAAGACTGGACTTGTACAATCGAAAATTTGGGCAACACCAACTCTTCAAGTCTGTTGGAAAATATAGTCTAAACTTACTGCATAATTAGCTATTTCTACTATATTGACAAAGACTGGACCTGTGAAAATTTGGACCTGTGAACATCAACGCTATGTTGGAAAGTACAGTTAAACTTACTGCATAATTAGCTATTTCTGCTATATATCTTGACAGAGACTGGACTTGCAGTCAAAAATTTGGTTAACACCAACTCTTTGTGTTGGAAAGTACAGTCTCTTTGTGTTGAAAAGTACAGTTCAAAGTTGCTGCATAATTAGCTATTTTTGCTCTGAATCTTACTGGTCTCACCTTACCACCCCCTTATTTTTCAAATGGTACAATCCTGCCGAACACAATAAGTAATTCAAAGGTCATCATTCAGCTTGCAGTGATTGACTGGTTTGCTGAGCAAAGACGAGGGGCAAATATTTTTTCAGAACAGCTGATCCAAAAGAGGCCAGCTTTAAAAGGAGCACAGGAGTAAAAACTAGGCAGTAGAACCTCTATAACCTATACTCTCCGTGACTAAAACTATCACAAAATTTTGGGCTTGAACAAAAGTTGCAAAACCTAAGATGCACTAATGATCTGAAGAGCTTGGGAATAAAGAATATAGATCCTTTAGGCCACACCAATTACATTTGTTGATTCTCGGATTTTTGGAAAATATTGTTAACTGGAAAAACCTAATGAAAGCAAAATCTGAGGACCTGGTTGATGCCTCGGTGGACTCAGTGTTATGTAGTAAATACAGTCATATTCAAGTTTTCTTCCCAGCCTTCTCATTTTATGATGTCTGCTTGCGATCTTTTGAACTAAAATGTCCGAGAACCAACAAACAGTTAGTGTGGCCTTAGTACTCTAAGCTCGGTAAAACATCGGAAATATTAAAATACATACGAACACAGCACAATCACGGTCGCCCATTGCTTGGACTATGACAAATTAAGTTCAGAAACCGCCGGCACGCGCACGCTTCATTGCTTGACTGCAGGTCGCGACTCTTTGACGATGTTTGACAGCGTTGCATTGTGGTTTAACCACCAAGTTACATAACACATCGAAGTCCGCATCAACTGCAACGTTGCCACACAAGCGAAAACGTGCAATGCAACGATTACTCAACGTCCGAGCGTACAGACTCGCACTCTGTCGCGACCGCAAAGCTCGCGGGCCGCACGCGACGCTACCATTTCATCACCAGTGTGATCTTTAGACCCCGCCACGATGCAAAAATCCGACAAACAACTTCACAGTCCTACATTTTTGTACCAGCAGGACGAAGCAACATTCCCTTACTCAGCAATAATACAACTATATCGTGTTGGATACACTACACTACACATAGCGTAAAGAATATTGTGATAAAGTTATCTTTAAAAGGAGTAAGTATAAGAAAACTACAAGGAAAGATATGAAATACGCCGTTACCGATTTGCTCTCGGGCCCGAAGAGGCCCGTATCATGTCATTAATCTTCCACATACATGTTGCGTAGCAACTGTACATAGCAGCGACCAATGAGAGCAGCGGATACAAAGGCATGCTCGGGTTATCTAAGTCCGTAAGTAAACCGGCATATGACTCGAGCTTAAACGCGTTCTGCTGACGGACCAGTTCCCAGTCGACCTTCGCTCGGACAAAAATGATGATGTCATCTAGACTCTACCGCAGGCGTCGTCCTAGGACTTATTATGGCTTATTTCGTGCTGGTGTCTGATTGAATGTCGGTATTCTTGCTACTTCTGCGTTTCTATCAGCAAGAACCTGCTATGGCACGCAACGGCATGGTCACAGTCGTCGTGGCTCTAGGTCGTCGTAAGATTTTGATACGGTAGAATTTTTGTTTTCAAGCGGACAGTGGCAGAATCAACCGACGACAAGGATCTAAAAAAACCTTTGCCATAAGAAGACTGCTGAAAGTTGTCAAACACTGGCACGACCGTCCAAAGAATGTACTAGAGTCAGTTCGCCATCGTACGATCATCGTAAGACGCAAAGAAGACAAGCCCAGCGACGACGTCTGCTTCTGAGGCTACATTAGGGTCATCATCGACCGAAGGATTGCGACATCCGGGAAGTCGTCAAATATCACCTTCCGAGAAAACAACTGTATGCAGCTAGATGATGTTCGTGAACAGGAAATTTCAGAAAATGTGGTGCAGAGGTTAGCAATCCCTATTAAACACCCCAAGGTCAATGACTCTTATACAGACCTAGCCGTTTAATAGTGTTGTAAACCCATTTTGGTACATCCCTTCTAAACGGTTTCTGGTGGGTACATCTGCTTTGGAGGTCTTGTATTTGTAGATACGCACACATAAAGTGCTCTATACAGTGATTTGTCTACCAAGGTACACATCGAAGATTCGCATTACGAACAAACAAAACAGCAACTACTAACTCAGAGGTAAAAACAAAAACTATGAAAATTTGACTTAACAAAAACGTTAAGAATTTTTAGTCCCTACAAGACCTCTCAATTATGACGAAGTATAACTTGTCAATGTTACATATACTAAAATGTCAGTGTTTAGGCTAATATTTTGATCATCATAAGTTTTGACACCCGCCATGTTTACTCAAATATACCCCTTGTTCACATATGATGTACTGCCAAAACATGTAATCATTACCACTGTATGACGCATCACCGTACGTCACCATGACGTCATCGTGACGTATGTAACAGCAGGCGTGAGGTGTTGTAGCTCGACCTTATTTCAAAGATAGAACTCTATTAACACAAGAGAATCACTGCCGATTACAACTCAAGTTTATCAAGTATCAAGTTTACGCAGCTGTTTCTCCCTGATCGACCTTTTTATATATCAAAAAGATTAAACTATTTTCTAACATTGTCCTCAACTTTCCTTTTATAGTTGAGACATGACGTAATCATTTAGAGCTTTCGACGTTCAGGGTTTCAAATTACGTAATTCATGATTGTCCTTAAAGTGACTGTAACTCAAGACTAAGACAACGTATTTTCTGACGTCTTTTTAGTCCCTTTCAATCATATCTTGTGGTCCCGGCGACCTAACATGCTCCTTTATGTTTGCCAAAATTACTTTTGCCAAGACTTTTTTTTCGATTCAGTAGTAGTTGTGGTGGCTCCTGTTGCTGAAATACCGATGTTGGACATCGCTTTCTTGTTTGGTTTGATAAACATGGCTACATCGATCAGACCACAGATTTGACTCCAACAACATAATTATGTGCATGGCTCAACTCCTGTCAATTATCGCAATTGTACCCTGTACCGTACCCAAAGAATAACAAGTGACGTGATCAAAACCTGAGAAATCTGTTTAAAGTTCTTGATTCATGCACACCTGAGAAAATGGTCAAACATAAACATCCTCATGTTGTACTAACGACAAGCACGACAAGTATACATGGATGCCTTGAAACCTAAGTTTGCACCATCGCCTCCTAGCAAAATATTTGTGATATGCAGCTGCTTTAATTACCTTAACAATACTGATTCCAATAACTATAATGCGGTATTGATTTGTTGTTGTTGTTGTTGTTGATGTTTTAGTTAATTTCATGTTTAAACTAAAATCGTCAAGGACCTGGCACTGGGCAGCATCACCCCGTATACGAAGCGTAGGGGCTCGCCCAGGTTAGACAAAGGTGAAGGGAACTGGTTCCCCTGGTAGGCTCGACGCACACCGTGCATCTCCGGAGGAGTGAGTGAGTGAGTGAGTGAGTGAGTGAGTTATAAATACCAGTGGGTCGATTGAACAGGAAGACGTGACCAGTAAATCATGTTATGATAGTTTGGTGGGTGGAGACTAGCTCTGCCCAACACCAGGAACAGCTCACAGGAAGTGAGTCAGACCGCAGCCCGGACGTGGGGCACCTGCCAGGCTATTTTTAGCCCAGGGAATTCCCTGGAATCCCCGATGCCGCTCCATATTAGGCATGCAGGTCCAAAATTCTTCTAACACTAAACGGAACCGCACTTATGCTTAAACAAAGGAAGTCAAAGCCAAAAAAAATTATATAGTATTCCGTAGTAATGTTTAGAATAGTCACTTGTTCCACTATGTCACAATTTCATTGTCTGTATACCCTATGCATTGTGCGATTGTGCCTAATTAAATACACATATAACTCTTCTTAGTTTAACTTTGCTTTGACTTTGCACCATAATATAAGGAAAGCTACTGTAAAAAATTGTTATTCATACCAGCTCAGTAAAAAATAGACATACATGTTCGTGAAATCCTGTTGCAGTCAATGTTCAGAGCTATAGAAAAACTTACCGTTGCCTCTTACCGTTATGCATTCATAAGTTCGTACATAGCATGGTTCACGCATTGTCTGAGTTCTATGAACGCCACATTAGACAAGGGACCACGTGGAAAGATAATGTAGCAAAAAAATTTCCGTACCTCTATGTAACCGCTTTTCTCCATTCACGTCTGCCTCCAGTTGGTAGAAACATAATTCATGATCGACCTTAAAAGTGACTGAAACTTAAGGCTAAAATAACGCATGACGTTAGTACTATTCCCTTTCAATTAAGGGACCACGTGGAAAGATAATGTAGCAAAAAAACTTATTGCAGTAGCCAGTACCTCTGTGTAACGGCTTTTCTCCATTCACGTCTGCCTACAGCTGGTAGAATTTCTTCTTCAAATATTCTCCGACAGTTGCGACCTTTCGACAGCTTGCTAGAATTACTGCGGGCGAGAATTCCGCTCCAACTTTCTCTCCAACTGCCAACTAATATACTTCCTTCAAACCACGAGGCATTCTTTCAGTTCGCACCCCCAAGTTAAACGTTCCTGCATGATCATTCATAGGGTGTAGGTTACAAAAACATACGGGGGTGGCTGAGTGTGTTTTTCCTGTCTTCGCATGTGTAGGTGGTTTTCCATGTGTGGATAATTTAGCTCATTGCCAAATATATCTCTGTTCCAGTTAAGGGTGTATATTTCCTGCTTTTAAAACAAACTTTTCTTGTCTCTTTTTGCATGTGAAGGTAGTTTTCCATGTGTGGACGATTTAGTTCTTTGCCGAATACATATTCATTTCAGTTAAGGGTGTATATTTCTTACTTTTAAACAATCTTTTCTTGTCTCTTTTTGCATGTGTAGGTATTTACATTTTCCCTGCATGTTCTATATTTCTCTCTGACCGCTCTTAAACTCCACAAAGATACAAACAAGCAGCTATGTATCAATCATCCGTAGAATCCATCCTGATTGGTTCTCTCATTCGCGGGCAAAGTTGTTTACATCGTCATTCGTAAAGCGGGAAAAGACCTGCCAATCATCCCGAACTAGCGTTCTGATTGGTTCTCTCATTCGCGGGCGGGAAATGGCATGCCAATCATCCTCAATCAGCGTGCTGATTGGTTCCTTTGCTTTGCACTCATTTGGAACTGAGGTCTGTGGCATTTTCTGTTTTCAGAGCAAGAAAACTAATATTAGACTCCGTATTCCTGTCAGACCGTAAATATAATAGACATTTACTCGCATAGGTTTAGTATCCACGGTCATTTCTAATGGTTTAACGCTCTAACTTTCTAATGCTGACGGCACATTTCTGCGAGCAGGAAGACTTGTAGCCTGATAGCGTGGATAAAGAGGTAAGACTTCATTCTTACGGCGGGAAACTATCTGTCAATCATTCAATTGCAGTATGCTGATTGGTTCTATCGCCTCGCCCGGATTTAAAAATAAAGTCTGTGTTATTTTGTGTTTTCGGAGAAGAAAAATTAACGTTAAACACCGTACTGATATTAGAACGTAAATATAAAAGAGAGTTACTGTCACAGGTTTAGTATTTACTGTCATTTGTAATTGTTTGAAGCTCTAACTTCCTAGTAATGGCCACAGATTCCCGTGGGCGGGAAAACCTGTAACATGATATCGTAGAGGGAAGGTAATGAAAAGCGTTCTGATTGGTTCTTACTCCTGACAGGGATTTAGAACTGAAGTCGGAGTCATTTTGTCTTTTTTTCTAAGAAAAATTACAACTAGACCTCGTAGTCATGTCGGATGTAAATATCATAGATAGTTACTGTCACAGATTTAATGTTTATAACCATTTATGGTTGTTTAAACCGTCAGCTTGTTAATAATGACGACAGATTCTCGCCGGCGGGAAAACCTGCAACCCGATACTTTGGGTGGGGTGGTGTGACTGCATCCTTACGGAAGGTAAGTACGTTAGTTTCAAGTCTGGTTGATTTTGTACGTTATATCACTGTTCTGATAGGGTATACTGCCTTGTGCCTTGTACAGATTTAAAACTGAAGTCTGCGACATTGTTGTCTTTTCTTAGAGAAAAATTAACGCTGGACTACATACTGACATTAGAACGTAAATATGGTAGACGCTTACTGTCACAGATTTAAAGGCCTTTGAAGCGCCCTTTGATGTTTAAGATATCACCAAGGATTCTCTATCAGTCTCAATGTTCTTTCCATATGACGTAAACCTGACGTCATGTTAGTTCCTGACATGGACGTCTGTCTGATTATTTATTGTTTTAAAGACCTCCATTTGTGATAGCACATATATAAACATACATGACTTAACTACTCTTCCTTACATAATAACATAAACAGACATGTAACATACACATAACATAAAATTATGACACATACATCATATTTGAGTACACAATATATACATATAAACATTCAATTTACTATCTGTCTACCAGTTCTGTATAACCCTGTTTGTTTCCGTTTGTTACAGACTGTCTTCGATGAGTGTTTTAAATGTAGAAGGTACAGACGGTGAGTTTATATAACTACAGAAAACACATCCTTCATGATACAAACTGGTTTAAGTATTTCCGTGCTTTTGTTTGGACGTGTAAGCCAAGACCAAATCGATTTTGTCGAAAACATCCTTTGTATATGCTTAATTCCATGCAAGGAAAAGCTTCTTATGTCTTTTTAGACAGGGACAAAATTTCTATATGTCATTCGCGAAGTGGCCCTCTTTCAGCATACACCGTATAGTAGTAGTAACTAAGTTAATCATCCTACATTCTCCTTCGCCTTATATGTTGGTAGTTTATGTCGACAGTCTGCATCCTTGATGTGGCCTACAGAGCAGATATCACCAAACACACACGTCACTTGCCTGTCCTCTGCATGTCATTTGATGATAACAGGATGCTTGTGCTGTTGATAACAGTTAGCAGACAATGAACAAAACTAACGGTTAGCAGTGCAGAAGCGATCAAAAGCAGAGAACAGCGTGAACGAGTGGGTGGCGTAGAATTCTTGTCTTCGAGAAAATTTACTGCTGGTTCAGAAAGAAAAGGTAGGGTTTGGCTTACAGTTCTTGATTATGGATTTCCTTTGAATATTTCAGTAGCATCTAGATCTTACCTCCGGCTTGTCAAACTGTACGATACAAAGCCTCAAGACCTTCTTGTTTAGTTCTATTTGTACATGTATCTTTATTACAGAGAAGCTTGCCGTGTTGAGTGTTCATAGTCTTTGAATTTCGTATGTCATCAACTCGTTTATCAAACTATAACTTTGATAGCCCTACTGCTCCTTGCCAGTTTTTATAGCCTTATGCTTTCGCCTTATGCATGTTAAATATACTTGTGTTGCTATGTATATGATTATGTTGTCATAAATAAAAAAAAAAATCCGGAAAAAAACTTTGATAGCCTGTTCAGATTAGTTTAGTTTTTTGAACTAGAAACATCTAATTTTTCAAGATTCTTTTGTGATTTTTTCTAGAAATGCAACTGTCCCATTACGTCGTAGCCTTGGCGGGGCCCCTCCTCGTCTTCTTGCAGTGCGCATGCGTGCAGGGGTCTGGCCGCCGGCTGTGCGGCAGCGCCCTCCCGCGGGAGATCCGTGTCGTCTGCGCAGTCAACAAGCGATCCGTCTCATCGGGGGAGGCGGGAACGCGAGTTGCCAGGGGCGACGAAGGTGGGTTTTGTGAACTGCCCCTTTTGACACAGTAGAGCAGTAAGTAGACTCTAGAGACTCGGAAAGAAGGCAGGCTTCAAGCAATACCCACACTCCTTTTACCATCTGTGCAGGCCCACATAGAACAAAAAGCGTTACTGAAGATATCTATCCTCTAATTACACACTCAGAGAGGGGGGGGAGGGAAAGAGAACGAAATACAGACTAGCCATTCTAGTATCAGATCCGTGTGGTCTGCGCCGTCAACAAACGTTCAGGCACACAGAGAGGGAGGGGAATAAACATAATTCTGCTCTGTTTAGTCATCCTCGTCAGAGATGAAGCCTGAAACATATAGAAAGGGAAAAGAAATACAGACTGATATTTTTAAGGCCACCAGCCTTGAAATTCATCCTATTGATACCGAGGGAATGTTAAGAATGGTTAGCGATAAAACTTTCATAACACTTCTTTTTGTGATAACGAACATCTTCTTTCACCTTTCCCCTACTGTAGGTAGCCAATCATCGTCAACACTATTGCGCCTCCTGGCGGGAAAACTAGGAAATGCAGCATCGAGCCTTAAACCAAAGAGCGCCACCTCGCAAGTCTTTGACAAACTGCACATACCCTCAAAGTCGAGGGGCCCAGTGAACTTGTCCATTGACGACAAAAACGCGGGAACTGTTCAGCGTGACGTCACCGATGAAGGGACATTGAATCGTTCTCCGCGCAGGCGCAGACGGGAGGAATGGCGGGGCCTGGCGTACCACTGTTGCATTGTGGGCTGTGATGTGGAGGATTTGGCGCTTGCGTGCTAGAGACAGAAGTCGAACTTGGAAAAACTTTGCGAATATTATGTCGATATTAGGATTCCCTTCGTAAAATGTACGCACTGTATCATGTGTGTTTTAACTTATTGAACCAAACTTTGTGATATAGGAAATTTTGTAAGTAAATTATTTATTACTAAACAAAATCTGATAGTTAAATAGTAGTTACGTGCGAATGTATGAAATTAAGAAAAGTCAACTATTGTTGCTTTAAAGATTTGGTTATTTATTAATTTCTATGATATCTGGTTTAGTTGCTACTGCTAATGGTACACATATATGGTTAATTTTACGTACAGGCTTTGGTATTCTTATTACATTCTTATTTATTCATAAGTAGCCCCAATCGGCCTGAAGGCCGCTTTTCATTGAGATTTTAGTATGTAATGTCATGAAAATCAAGTATATGGGACGCTGTACTGGGAAACGTTCTTTATTAGACGAAATATATTTCAATTTTAAAAAATTGTCCTTTATGATTTTTCAATACATTGTTTATTGCTCTGAATACAACACGAGATAATGCCATTGTTTCTGAACAACTGTTGAATGTAGATGACAGTATGACGGAGAGTATCTAAAGTTTTTTTTCTTTTTGTTAAGTGTTCTTTCCAACTTTGAGAATGTTTACTCAGTTTGACAGATAAAGGTCCAAATCGACACTGCAGAACATTGAATTTAACATAACAAAGTACCCTATGAAGCTCCAGTGAAGATAATTGTTTCAGCATAGTCCTTGGAGAGTTGTTAAGTTTTCTTTTCAAAAATAAGGACTTCTACTTAGTTTGACAGAGCAAAAATGTCCAAACCAACACGGCAGATCATTGAACGTAACATAATGTAGTACCCTATGAAGCTCCAGTGAAGATAATTGTTTCAGTAAAGTCCCTGGAGAGTTAAGTTTTCTTTTCAACGATAAGAATTTTTACACAGTTTGACAGAAATAAAAGGTCCAAACCGACGCGGCACAATATTGAACTTAACATAATAAAGTACCCTATGAAGCTCCAGTGCAGATAATTGTTCCACTACAGTCCTTTGAGTACGGTGAAAACAAATGGGGGTTATTAAAACAGTTACTCAAGCAACTGGATATGATTTTGGAAACGGTCAGACGTCAATGACCGAGAGACCTGCATTTCTCTTCTGGTCTCTCAGTCACTGACGAAAGCTAGTGGATACTAGCTGAAACGTCTCGCCGTTTCCAACATCATATCTAGTTTCTGGAGTAACTGTTTTTTGGCGTCAACATAATGTAGTACCCTATGAAGCTCCAGTGAACATAATTGTTTCACTGCAGTCCTTGGAGAACGTGGAAACAAATGGGGGTTATTAACAAACAATTACGATAATCCCGGGAGCAGCATAATTGCGCAATGGGTTGTCAGGCTTCCTACGGATGACGTCAATCTTTGGGAGCAATAACTCTCAAGTCTTGCGGCACGTGCAATATAGTAAATCAAAGAGTGCCGGTTTCATTAGCCGCATTCCAGGTGATATACAAAGTTACCAGACATTCACTTTATTGAGATTGCAACAAGGCAATACAATGGTAATATCCGAAAATGTGACCACATTTTTACCTTAATAAAAATATCAATACGAATTAGGATTCATTTTTGGCTGATATTGACCGAAGGAAGCCATAAATATTTCGTACATAAATATAAGTGCACTATGCACCAAGTAACATCTAGCGTCAGTGCACAGCAAACCAGTCAGAATTGCCCTGATGAAGATGACAGACGGTCATATCAGCATCGAAACTTCGGCTCGTAAAATAATTGATTGTGATCGAAGAACTTTACAATGCATTGATACATATAAGGTATTGATGTTTTAGTTTTCATAAAGTCTATGGATGTAAAGGCTAAATTAGTTACGAGCAACCAACAGCCATATAATGCTAAAAATGCTTATGATACATGTACATGACGTACATCACTATATCTTATTCTCCCTACCCGCAGAATTTGCTACTACATCACGTCAAAAGTCGTAACGGTACGACGGTTTTACGCATGATATTAGAAAATTGAAACATCAAGAAATTAAGGAACACTAAAATCCAGTCATGGGTCATTACCGGCTAAGCCCCAGGAAGTTCAATATAAGTTTTCATTACAACTACTACGCTTGAATTTATCTCTTATGTTATATTCATAACATCTGTCTTTTTTACGGTAAAATGCAAAATTTACTGCCGAAGATCCATGAAATTTCGTCCTCGTAAATACAGTCAAGTTCTGTAACTTTATGATGTCATGCATGCATGATTGTTAGTTCCCAGAAAGGCCATGTAGACGAGAACGTGTGGAGGTTTATAAAAGGAAAGCCGGTAAAATTGTTCAGTTGGCTCGCAAATGTTGCAGGTTTTACTGGCCATGTATGTCTGACAGTCTGACATTAAACCAAAATTAAAGACCACGAATTCAATTTTTGTCTTTAGTGAACAAAGGCATCGTTAAATAAATAAACTGAAACTGAGCCAAACATACCTTTACGTCCATTTTGCTTTTCTTTTATGGTCCCAAATCCTTACTTCACGATTGATTTCGAAGGACTTATTTGATACGCTGCTCTCCATGCTTGAAGAATTATTACTCCCGTTTATGTAATGATATCAAAAAGCGTGCATTGAGTGTACGTGATGGTAGTGAACGGATTCAAAGGCAACTAAAGACAGCAGTTGCGGCAGTGTGTTAGTGAATAGTCTCACCAACTTGGCCTTGGTACCAAGTTTCTTAGGTCTTCTTTAAGTCACTGAAAACAAAATGAAATGTAAAAAAAAAATACAAGAATAGAAATGATATCAAGCTGTGAACAACTCGCAATAGTCTGCAGTGGGCAGCGTCAAGCAAAACTGTCTAAGCAAGCAGCTTGGGTTAAAAAAAAAAACAATCCACCAACTCCACTATCAATGGCTCTCTCTTAATCTATTCGCAATTAATCAGATTTACTTTTTAAATTAATGAAGTTAAGAATCGGAGTTCATGCAGAAAAAACAAGGAAGACATTGCAGTCCATATGTATACACACATTATACCTTCAGTTGGTAACACATATGTCTACTTCTATGTTAGTTGTTGTTGGCAACAGTTAAAGCAGGCGAATGTCATCGATCACTGGAGCAGGTGATTCGGTGTATCTCTGGATCGGCGCCATCTTGGTTGACCTTGACTAAAATCGTGTCATTTAGGCTTATGAACACAATCTGCTGTGTGTACATTTAAATGTTAAGCTTCGCTGGGGAAAAACTCCCTCCCGTCACCCTCGTACCCTAAGTAGTAAATCATTGGGCCTCTCTTTGGGCCTACCCTCAATTGAACTTCTCTCAATCAACCTCTGTAACTTCAAACGTGCAGAAAAATAAACCCTTCTGAGAGTAGAGCTTGTTTTCTTTATTAACCATATCAAGTGTTTGGTTAACCGTTGCGGAGAAATAAAGCGCCCTTCAGGAGCTCATAATATTAAGAATACGATGAAAAGCATAAAAAATATATCAAAACCAACTTATCAAAATACGGAACAGTCTTTATTGGCTTCTTTTCTTATCATTTCTGTCAGTTCTTATCATTAACTCTTATTATCAACTCAATCGCCTTATGAAAGGATGACAGTTGATGTAGTCCCTGCCCTAGTTCGTACTACTCTAAGTAGTACATCATGGGGCCTCGGAACAGCTATTCTCATTGACCTTCTCCCAACCACGACTCTGTGACTTTAAGCGATGTGGAAGAACAGAACCCACCGTGGGCCCGACTGGCGCCACGCTGCCCGGGCCAGCTCCCCGTTAGGCGGTAGAGACTCACCGCTCGGCAGTCGTACCGCTGCTGAAGGGAATCTGCCTGTCCGACCTGACAGATCTTACGTACGTCAAGATGGATCTGTGTCAGCACAAGTTCATGGTCATGTCATCATCAGGAGCTTTGACTTCCTTGGGATCCACACTTAGCTTACAACAAATGTAGCTATTCTTCCTGTGGTCCTTCAAGACACACATGACACATTTACAAAACATAAATACATTGGCAACTACAACATATTAACACATAGGAGCTATAGATATTGTTGTGTAAGACAACTGCTTTATCATTTAGGACACAATGGATCAGCCTTATTTCTGTCATTTTACAAAAATGTATGATGGTATTTTAAGTTTCATACGGCACTAGTTATTTTTTTACATGTTTTTATGATCAGAAGGACACAGGAATCTGGCTGTGCGACCTGACAGATCCTACTGACGTCAAAATTGATAAGTGTCAGCACAAGTTCATGGCCAAGTCATCTCGAGCTGTGGATTTCCTCAGGAAAGATATTCTTATGGTATCACGAAGCTGTAGTTGTCCCCAGGAAAGATATTCTTGGGTCAAACAAATGCTTTATCAATCAGGACACAATGGATCGGCCTTCTCTGAATGTAGCATCATGGGGCAATGGGAGAGTCATAATAATTAATTCAACCTCTACTTTGTACAATGGTTCATGTTTCGTATATCATTAGATATTATTTACATGTTTTTGTAATCACAAGGACACAAGGGATTAGCCCATTGAATAGCCTGGTTTTAAAAATATCATCTCCTGTGTATGATGGTATTTTTCATATCTATCATTAGTTATTAAATTATTGCATGTTTTAAACGCTGTGCATAATATTCGCAACGAGCCTGAAACAAAAATACTAAATAAAGGTAAACGTATCGAGAGATATACAACAAACGAGTATTTTAGATAGCATAAAAGCCAACGTAGTAAAAACACAGTGATGGTTCACACAAGGGCAGTCACCCCCCAGATCATTGAAACAAAACCCTGGGCTCCCGTACTGATGTAAAGTGCTGATGTTAAGTGCTTGTTTGATAAATGATACCCGGCCTTCTGGGCGGCCTTTAGGCCTTGTGGCTCAGTAACGTTGATTACCCTAACCATGTGATCAGGTGCAGAAACCCCGGCGGTACACTCGCACACTTGCAGGCCTCGAAATTAGGTTCTTTTGTCCCAGCACTGTGCCGAAAATATTTTTATATATTTCATCTAATCGCAATATGTGGTGACGGCACACTCAAGTTTTTTTTCAACTTATATAAATGCCACCACCAACACAGGGGACAATACAATACTCATTTTCACCTGAGCGAAAATAACTTTCAATTGTCCCGAAGGTTGGACTGTCCGAACTTGTTATGACAGCAACGGTAACTTAAAGTCAACTTTGTTTTTATTACGTTCTGATGTTGATTATTTTTCTATTGTCTCAGATATGTCTCAAAGTGACTTTTCAGCCTAAATTGAAGTGGTCAGTGGCCATTGGTACACTGTTAATTTCGAGCCCTGACTTGCCTGAACCTTGCCTTTCCGCGCGAGGAACATATATATATCAAGTGACAGGTAGCCACTTACGCTAACGCAATACAAGTTCAACACATGACCACAGAGGCTTAATCAAAAACAACAGAAATGTTGATCCAGCGAATGTTCGCCTTGTACTTGACTTTATTTCTCGAGAAGAAATGACCCGGTATATTGGATACCTGACCTTAAACCTATTTTTGTGTGGACAATGAGACACACCGCCGCTTTGAAGCTTACATGCTTATGTAAGGGATCCAAACGTAATGGGTCCTATTTTAATATTTTAAAACTACAAGTTACTGTATAAAGTAATAAAATGAATGTTTTCTTGTCTTCATTAAAGCCGGTAACAATAAGCTAGCAGGTATACTTACTGGATTTTTGAAAATGTCATGTTGTTATTTCTTTTGAACTGCGTCATTTGTAACATTGTACAAAACTTGGTTGAAGGTTAAAAGAAAATATCCGAATAAAAGTCAAATACGGTTAAAGTCTTGCCAAACATTAAGTTATCATAAGGATTACAGAATAAAAGAAAGACATCCATGCCCGCATACCTCCCAAGGGCTGCTTCACAGATATGCTCATGCCTTTGAACGTTCCAAAATGCCATGTTCGTTTTAAGTCCAAAGGCGTTGATGGTTTGCAGTGGTACCTCCTCAGCGTTAAAACAACCAACACGTCACACTCTGAGATTTCCGTCTCTATTGCAGCACAAGTATCTTCTTCTACCTTGTCTTCGCGGAGGAGGCTGTTCCAAAACAAGGTACGATCTCTTGAGGTAATATAATATAATACAGCGTGGTTTAGACAATTTTGTGGCAGATACTCACTTGTATATATATATACGATATTGTTTCTCTGCATCTGTTTAGCCACCCTTCGGCGCAACACGCCACCTGGCTGCCTTTGTTTTAATGGAATAACCTGTCGCACCCAACCTTTATGCATGTAGCTCTAAGCGTGTATAAGGTATCTTGAGATGTTTCCCTTCTGTACTTGGTGGCAACGAGTTGTATCTTACGACGCTTCTAGGAAGAAGCAAATTTGTGTGCTCTCCGGCCGTGATTACGCCTATTTCTGACGCTCTTCTCTTTTGCATTTTGGGTTCTCTTTTTTGTCGGCTTTCCTTTTTGTACTCTGTCGATGGTATATACGCGAATGCGTCAATAATCCTAACTTGATATTTGTTATAGGTCTCGTATTGCCATTCGTACTACGCTCTGTAGTAATGTGTACATGGTATTTTAGAAATGAGCTGTTGCGTGAAGTGTTCATACAATGTTTTCAGATATTTTGGACATGTGTTTGAATGTGTCTTCTGTGTACTTATTAAGATACAAACGTCATGCATGTTTTGTATCTTTTGGGAGGTGTTGCAAATCTTAGTCTACGCTGCAATGACTGCCTGTAATCATAAAATGTTTGGTGTAGAATTTGATGAGCTGATCGTCGGTGTGATTGATGCACGTACACTCCATACTCCAGTAAACATGTCTACAAATATGTGGTTAACTGATGAACACCATGAACTGGCTCAGAATTAAGCTGTGGGTCTGTGTGTGTGTGTGTGTGTGTGTGTGTGTGTGTGTGTGTGTGTGTGTGTGTGTGTGCGCGCGCGCGCGCGTGTGTGTGTGTGTGTGTGTGTGTGTGTATACACACATGTACTTTCCACGAATGTACTGTGTTTTTATCAAAGATCTAGAAGCTGCAACGTTGTATTCTATAATCTGCTTTGCTTTCAAATCCAAGAGGAAACAAGCATATGCATGTTCAGATTGAGGAAGAATATACGTCTTCCCAAAGATTATAGCCACTCGAAGCTCTGGTGATTTTACCAGACTGTGGTAATTTATGGATATAATGAAGACGCGTGTTGAGACAGTGATAGCGCAATCAGTGGAACACGCGTTGGCCTCTGGCCAATATTGATCTACTTAAGTGCTATAGTTTTTACCGATATATACAACCATTTTTCATAATACGTGATTTGAAGATAAGCTAGGACCCTCTGTGTGTAATGGATGAGTTTTACGTTACAGGGCGTCATTCAAGGCAGTAGGCTTCAGTTTCAGTTTATTTATTTAAGCAGGAGATACACTCGGGTCATTTGACCTGCTTTTCAGGTAGATCTGGGTACAAGAAAAATGCAGAAACAATACAATGATAACAACACAGTACATAGCACATAATAGCCATACAGCAGTACAAATACAATATAATTACAATGAGTTTTTGAAGGCCGTTACAGTTCGGAGCTTTCTCTGTTCTATCGTAGGCTGGTTCCACAGCACTGGACCCTGGTACTGCAGGCTCCCTTTGTATGCGTTAATGTTTGCCGGTGGAACAACCAGCATGTAATAAGGCTAATAAGCTTTGATTTGGAGTATTTAAAAAAAAACTGGTAATTCTCTATCAAAAGACAGAATACCTAATTGTCTAAAGTTATATGGAGGGAGAACTACTATCAGTGGCGTAGAGGCAATTTGTAAGATTTGTATTGAGTACGCTTCATTGCCTAAAGACGGTCAGGGACGGTTGGAAATGAGGGTGACTTTGGATCACAACTGAGAACATTTGTCTTACGTTTAATTCATCAGTATGCATGAAGATGGAAATTCAAATTAACTGAATTCACTCAAAAAGGTTTAAACGTCAAGGAGTCAAATTCCATAAAGGCTGTAAGTAGAAAAAGTCTGTAAGTACGCTACTGTGGGAAAGGTAGAGTATATGGTATCCTGTTAAGAAAATAGCAATTTATTGATGGCCTTGGAACTATGTAGGAAAGCCAAGGTCATTGATCCAAATCGCTAATACAGTGTTTGCTACCAAGGTCATTTCTCCTACGCCATTTCGGTTGAATCCTTTAAATCATAAATCAATTGCAAAATTGAAACAAATAGTAAAATTAAAACGAACCACTTAAGAATACTACTGGGTCGGGTCCTAGATAACAGGACGTGAAAAAAATATAAATGTGAAGTAGTCAAACGAGATTACATCTGCTAGTACTATTCTTCATGCACGGTGTCAAAATCTGCATCTATCTGAAAGTCTACTTCAAATGTACCATTCCTGCCGTTTTTTGCCTTATAAATGCATATATATATGCATTTAGCCTCTTTGTCACGCCTAGAAATTTGCCATACTCAGACTTTTTCAATGAAACTATGCTACTGCTGCTCCATTCTGTATTACGACTATAAGTGCCTACCCTATTCATCACGCATATACTCTTCCATATTGTATATTGGCCGGTTACTTGGGCTATATTTTTTTATTGTATTTATTGGTTTGGTAGTTCAACCCTTACAGCCAGGGCAGCCCAACTAGCCAGTGGCTATTTCAAAGGGCTTGCCCAGCTGACAAGACATGACAAAACATTACAGCAACATGTAAGGTCGCTTTACATTATTCTATGAAAGTAAGAATTTTCTACAAAACTGAATCCATGAAGGTATCCATGTGGAGAGGTCAGGGTCAGTGTGAAAATATATATTATATAAGGGTCGCCTAGGCAGCACAGAGCTTTCTTTTATAGTAGCCTTCGGCTCTGCGGCATTCCTAGTTGTACGTCATATATTATTTAATAAAATGAATCAAATCAAATCCAGGCTGGTATCATGCTGAGCTGTTTCCAAGCAGCAGAATTGCGTTTCTGGCATCCGAGCCTAACAAATCGTGCACGACTAAAACTGTGAGTCAAGAGAGGCGTAAGTTTGAAATGAAACACAACATGCTGAGCCAAGCATTGAAACTGATTGGAGAAGACAGCCGCGGGCAGTAGGTTGGTTGTACATGTACAAGAATCACACACCAAAAGAAATGGGAGCATATACCTTACACGTGGACCTGTGATTATATGATATGCAAATTTGACCAACATTGAGACCAGTTGTCATAAACCTGCTGTAGCAATATCTGTGTTTTAACTACAGGTCAGTGTTCCAGCGAAAGAAAGTTTGATGGAATTTCTGTGTTCCTTATCAGATTTCAGTAAAGAGTGACAGTACCCAAATCGTACCAAAAAAGACAACGTCGAACTCTGACTTTGAACTGCCCATGCTTTATTATATAAAACTAAAGGTCCTGTTCCAATAGAAAAGTTTGTGGAATTTCTGTTTTGTGGAATTTCTGTTTTCCTTATCAGATGTGCATAAAGGGTACTGGTACCCGAATCGTGCCAAAAAAAAACACACGCCGAACTCTGACTTTGACTGAAGGAAACCGTGGCGCCGTCGCAGCGCGTCAGTTCAGCCCACTGCCTTCATCAGCTAGACGTTTGTACTGCCGGAGGCGCTTGTTCCTGTTAGCTGGGCGTTGATTCTATCCGAGATATCCGTGTTTCCGCACATTTGAGCAGATACACTGCTCTTTATCTCACAGATGTATCACTGTATAAGTAACAGACTGTGGCGTGTAGCTGGAGAGCAAATGTCTATCCTGTGACGTAACGTCACGACACAGTTGTTTCATAGATTTGTTATATAATATGGCATCAGTTACAACATTTCAAAGGTGTTTTTGCGTAAACATTGAAACTTTATTTGCATGTCAATCAATAATTTGTGCTTATAAACCTGCATTTCTCCTCTCAGTCACTGACAAAAGCAAGTGGATACTAGCTGAAACATCTGACCGTTTCAAAAATCATATTCACTGCAGTTGCTCGGATTTTTTTTAGTAACTGCTTTTTGGCGTATCGTATTACCTGGATGTCTTACCTTCATCGACGGATCGAAACTTTAAGCCTTATATAGAAGGTGCCAGAAAATTAGTCTTTAGCTAGAAGTTTGGGGTGACGGCTCTTTTTTTTACTGGCCTGGCGCCTACGCTGAATTAAAAAAAAAAACCTTTCCACAGTTTTATGCAAGACATTCAAAATTGAATGTGTACTCAATTAAGACCCCATTCTGTTAAAAAAGATAACGGGTAATTGGTCTTCTGGTGTTTTCTCAATTCCAGGAAAATTCCAGGAAAGACATTAACGTTATCGAATCTAAAGGACCCTCATGCCGGAATTGCTGAAAGAAGAACTATATCAACCTCCAGACTCCTTAAGGGAGGAATTCATTAAAGTCAGGTTCGTTTTAATGACGAATACCATACCGGAAACTCAAGGCTCACTGTAGAAACCACATTTTGTCCTGATTCTTTTACACTTGCACTTGAATTCGGCTCTTACCCAAAGCCTTCCATCCATTCCAATTAGTATCTACACTTTTTTCACCTATTGCTGCTGGGTAGGAATGTCTTGATTTCCTTATATTATGTATCATAGTACTGTACTTTGTAACCGCTTGCAACATGTTATCTTTATTTCAGGTCTTGTATTTATAGTAGATCTCTTTATTTGATGTTTGTCTCCACGTTCGTATTTGTGGGTTATCTGATACCAGTCACCACTGCCTTGATAACCTGTGTATTGATCATAAAGAAACATGAGAGAGAGAAAAACTGGCATTGGCGATGCAAAGGTTTGAATGTTAGAAATAACTATGCCGTGAATCATTCTGACTCTAATTGGTGCAGCTGCCCTTCCATTTCTTTTAGGAATATGCTGAGCCTTTGGTTGATTCATGGCTTGATATTTGTCAATGCCATTTTTATGTTTCAGGCAAACGAATGTTACTGAGCAATGGCAATGACGTATAAAATGGGAACAATTTATGAACTCGGCCTACCGGTTCATAGTGCAGAGTCAAGACTTGGGGCTACATGTATTTTATTTTTTGGGGCTACAAGTATTTTATAAAACGAAGATATATGACGTACTGCATTAATTTGTCTACTGGTTCAGAGTGCAGAGTCAAGACTTGGGGCTACATGTGTGTTACCGATGAAGCACCACCTGGTGTGTACTAATGATCGATGCCGCTCCCAAACCACCCTGTGTTACGTGTACGTATAATAATACTGGTTTATATCTTTTAGACTGTACGGTCCCTACGTTACGTGTACTCCCTTGTACAATATTCCACTCTCTTGTATTGGTATTTCCACGACCGATATTAATTCCATGCATTCACAATTAATTCATTAGCCAGCAAAATAAAGACACGTACTGTTACACAGAACTTGAAAAGTGGTTCTAATTCTTACAACAGAATTGCTCCTAACATTTGTCCCTACTTATTCAAGTTATTGTAGTTCATATCCATTTCTTTTCCCTCCTACAAACTTACCTCATTGATTTCCGCTTTCAGAACAGTCTAACAGGCAAACGTGGGCGCTCTTGACAAGTGAGGCTCCTGAGTTCTTGAAAGATTTGAACTAATGTGTTAGAAGTGCTTTCATAATCCTATATTATCTGACGCTAGGGTGTCTTGAAGCCTCTTAGAAAAGTTTCCTTCTCTTGACATTTCACTTAACTTTACAAGGAGAATTTACTACCGCTTTTATGTACTTAAAGACGTCCTTGTTTCTTCTACCCAGGTGACCTCCTCGTAGAATTGCTACTTTACTTGTAAAGTAAATGCATCATGAATCAGAAAATGTATAATGAAAAGCACAGAACAGGAAGACATCCATTCATTGAAACGTGAATATTTTAAACTTATAGAATTATTCCCTATATCACATAAACCTCCTGCAGTTTGTAAGTAACTGTAAACTGTTACTTTCTTACTTTTTATACATGGCCGAACCTTTGTCATTGTTAATTGAGACATATGTGCTGTAAAAT
Organism: Branchiostoma belcheri; assembly: GCF_001625305.1. Taxonomy (NCBI): domain Eukaryota; kingdom Metazoa; phylum Chordata; class Leptocardii; order Amphioxiformes; family Branchiostomatidae; genus Branchiostoma; species Branchiostoma belcheri. Next base: position 1,012,750 of record NW_017802436.1, on the reverse strand, counting down.
ACCCACATACATAAGACTTGTAGTGTTTCTGCCTGTGCTAGTGGCAATGTAAGTCTTCATGGTAGATTTGTGTGCTGTACCATAATCACAGACCTCATACCTGTAAGCTTTCTTACCCGTTTGGGTGGCAATGTGAAGCTTCAAGGTAGAAATGTGTGCTGCACCATAATCAAAGACCTCACACAAGGTTTGTTGACTAGTGTGAGTGACAATTCGACACTCCAAGGTAAATATCTGTGCTCTACCATAACTGCAGGCCTCATACTTGTAAGGTTTCTTACCCATTTAGGTGGCAATGTGATGCTTCAAGGTAGATTTGTGTGCTGTACCATAAGCTCAGACCTCACACTTGTAAGCTTTCTGACTAGTGTGAGTGGCAATGTAACGCTTCAAGGTAGATATGTGTGCTGTACAATAATGACATACCTCACACTTGTAAGGTTTCTTACCCGTTTGGGTGGCAATGAAAAGTTTCTATAATAGAATATGTGCTGTACCATAATCACAGGCAAAACACTTGTAAGGTTTCGTACCCGTTTAGCTGGCAATGTGAAGCTTCAAGGTAGATATCATAACCACAGACCTCACACTTGTTACGCATCTTGAAGTCAGGCTTCGGGCTGCAAGTGCTCTTCAGCATCTGGGAACCGTGACACAAACCATCACGACAAGTTTGCTTTATGTTGTTTATAAATTTGTTAGGATGTCAGTCATGTAACCTGTACCTTGTCATATTTTATCTGATCCTGACCTCTTCCACCATGACCTCAAGGAAAAGTTAGTAGGCCGAGTTAGGTATTTCAAACAATCAAACACAAGTTGAAGATTATTTATCTCACAGCCAAAAATAACTCAAAATTAGTATGAGATCTACACATTTAAGCTTTAGTATATTAGCATTCGTCTCTGAGGATTTGAAGGCAAAAGAAATGAACGCAATTATGCATCGCAATTATTGCAGAAACGAAAGATTAATCGAGGACGACAGCACAGTTGGCGCTGCGAGTAAAACTTTTATTACTTTAGCTTTACCGAGACACCATCATACTTGCGGTTCACTGTCAATTTTTCAGTTTTAATATCGGCCTGCGAAGAGACGTAAAATAATAATTGAGACGTCAAAAATAAATGGAAAATTTTCAGTCATTGTCCCGTGCCAAATGTGGTGGAGATGAGTCGAATGTTATTTTGAAGGCTGTAGTTGAGAGAAGACATTTGCAGGGTCCCAGGAGAACGCGCCAGCGCCGGGCGCACGTCCAAGTTCATATGAGGTGTCTGATGATTCTTCTCAAGATATCATGGAACTCATATTTCAAATTTACCAGTGTAAGGGAAAGTTCACCGGCTTTGGGAGTATTCAAATGGTTATTCTGTTGGTATGAATTGGTAAAGAGAAAGGCAGTGGTGCATTTCGAATATGTGAAAGGCATATCTCTATTTCTGGATCCTGAGATTAGGCTGACCATGACACTGTGTACAAATATGGGTTTCTGTTGTGATTTACTTTAAAAGTCGGTAGTGCCTGCTGATTTACTCGACGTGTTGCAGCCTTGAGGGACTAAATGCCACCTTCAATGTTAATGCAATGGAAGTTAAAATATGGGTACTTTGCAAGATACTTGGCAATGCAAAGAGATATAAGAAACGTTTGCTATTGGAAAAGAGCCTGCTCAGAATTGCTCATGGTGATTTTTAGGCTTTTGGGGTTCGCTCGAAACTTCAAACTCAAATGTAGTAAGTCTTCATCGGTTAAGTTTTATTGTTGCTCTTCGGATCATATTTGCGATACAAATGATAACACAATGTTCCTCAGTGTCACTGACGAAAGGTAGTGGATGTTTCCTGAAGCGTCTTACCATTTCCAAAATAAAATTATACCAAGTTGCTTGAGTAACTGTTTTTTTTTTTGGCAATGTTCCTCAAGTTATTCATATCACGAATACTACCTATAAATGAATGGGTGACAATTCAAATATCCTGCAGTTGCGTCAAAAACTTGGCACCGGATACGCGGTATCATATATTTTAATGCTTTCTTGAAATATGCCTCAGGCTAATCATGTATCATCATGGGTGATATTTCCTAGCCAGTGTTTTGAATCAGATAATTTCTGCCCTAACCGGAATAATGCACAGCTATGGGTCGAGCTTTACGGGCAGTTTGAAACTTTTACGAGCATCAGATGGCATGTGTTGGCATCGCTGCATGGCATCAGCACTACTCATGGCGTCGTTATGCAACACATGTACATCTATCAAAATCAGTGAGTGGGACGTGTTGTAGTACTTGATACGTTGAAAAATGTCAAAGTTTATAAGATGTTCCCATCTAAATGAGTTTGAAGCCTTAACATTTGTCCAAACATAAAATGCGGTTTCTTGTGTAACGGTTGCTTCGCGGCTCTGGGTATGGTTATGTAACGTATGTTATAAATCAGAGTTTCCATTTCGTTTAGGAAGAGATTATGGGTATATTGCCTGTAAGATTTTTTATTTTATTCCAACATGTAGTCACAAGATGTGGTGACGGCACACTCAAGTTTTTTTTTTTTTTTACTTATATTAATGCCGCCACCAACACGGAATAATAGAGTACTAATTTTCACCTGAGCGAAGTGAGGAAAGTCGTGTTATGGGCCTTTCCCAAGGGCACAAGATCGGTGGCATGTCAGGACTCGTACCCGAGGCCTCTTAGTTCCGAGTCGAGCACTCTGCCGCTAAGCCACATGACACCGTATGGGTTGAAAGGGTCAAAAGTCATAGTCAGCGTTTGTGTTTCAAAACAAACTTTGCCTGCATCCTCCAGTTACGTCACAGAATGGACACCGCAAACGCAGTATTACATAATTGTGACATGTCCTTAAAATGATGAATGTCTAGCCATTCATTATCGACACAGTACGCAATGGTTTTGGTCGAAAGTGTATCAAGTACGGTAGTATGGGGGCACCATCATTAGATAGCTTTAGAGTTAGGTGTTCACAGGTTAGGTGTAACAAGTCGTTCGGTGTAATGTGTAGCCAGCTGCCGCCGCGCCACATGCCTGCGAAGCTGGTGTGTTACGCAGAAAGGCGGTTATACCGGCTATACAGATACAGATACGTACACACTGACAATGAATACAGGGAACCTTGCCAAACTATTACAACCCAGAGGAACTATAATTTTCTGGTATGCCAGTCTTGCCATAATGGTTTATTATCTAAATGTGATAAATCAGAGTCCTCGTGTCGTTCAGGAGATTATAGTACTGCCCGTAAGAGTGGTCAGTGTTCGTTGGTCAGAGAAAACTTTCTTTGTGCATCCTGCAGTTATGAATGGGCAGAAAGGGCACCGGGGACGCAACATTTCATAATTGTGATGCTTTTTAAAACATATGCCTAAGGCTAGTACCAATTCATCGACAAAGTACGCAATGGTTTTGGTCGAAAGCATACGTGAGTACACACCGACACTGTATACAGGGAACCATGCCAAACTATTACAACCCAAAGAAACTATAATTTTCTGGTATGCCAGTCTTGCCGTAATGATTTATTAGCTAAATATGATAAATAAGATTTCTCGTGTCGTTTAGGAGATTATAGTACTGCCCGTAAGAGTTAAAATGGTCAGATGCCATGCATGGTCAGTGTCCGTTGGTCAGAGAAAACTTTCGTTGTGCATCCTGCAGTTATGAATGGGCAGAATGGGCACCGGGGACGCAACATTTCATAATTGTGATGCATTTAAAAAAATGTGCCTATAGCTAGTACCAATTCATCGACAAAGTACGCAAAGGCTTTTGTCAAAAGTATACGTGAGTACACACTGACAATCTATACACTCGTCAGGAAACCTTGCCAAATTATTACAACCCAGAGGAACTATAATTTTCTGGTATGCCAGTCTTGCCATAATGATTTATCTATACGTACTGCAGAGTTTACTTCGCGGCACCTCGGTGATGGCATACACGGGGTATTGATTTACTATGCAATAAAGTCACCACCGATTATGTAACGCCTTATACACGCACGATGTATGTTTTTTTTTTTATTATTATTACAACATGTAGTCGCAAGACGTGGTGACAGCCCCCTTAAGTTTTTCAACTTATATTAATACCGCCGCCAATACAGGGGACAATACAATACTCATTTTCAGCTGAGCAAAGTGGGGAAAGTCGCGTCAAGTGCCTTTCCAAAGGACATAAGATCGGTGGCATGTCAGGACTCGAAACCGGGATCTCTTGATCCGAGTCGAGCACTCTGCCGCTACGCCTCACGACCCCACATGTATGCACGTATGTTTCAGTATGATTCTTAGTCTTAAATCTTTATTCCACTTGGATGTCTTCACAATATCCATGTGTGTCATTTTATTTTACCAGAGGAGTACACTCAGGTCTTTTGACCTGTTTTTCAGGTATCTCTGGGATAAAATATACAATATACATGGGGAAAACACAATGGGAATACATTACAGTCGCAACTCAATATACATTACAATCGTAAACACATGCCACTCAAGTCCATAGGTCGATAGCTGCCAGTTCCACTCACAGAGAGTCTTTGAAAGCTGTAAAGTTGAGAGCTGTCTTTGCTCCCTGGAAAGTTGGTTCCACAGAACCGGGCCCTGGTACTACAGAGTCTCTTTGAACGATGTAACGTGTGCTTGTAGAACTTTCAGCATGTGAGGATCCCAGTTCTCTAGTTGGCTTACAGCCGCCAGTGTTCGTCTATTCAGCATAGGTGAGGACACCACCCATGTACACATGTGGGATAGGTATGGACGTGTGTTGACGTAATCAAAGCTGGTGACGTGTTTATCTGGCTTAGAGACATGAGCTGTTTACCATATAAGGTTCTTCTAGGCCGTTTTGGGCGCTAAATTACAAAGGAATAGCGGTGATGACGTTGGCAAAAATACTTAAAATCATACTTCAAAGCATATAACTGAGTACAGAAGCTTCTACAGTCGTGTGAAAAGATAAAAGGCACAATTAGTGTGACGACAATAGCTATCTTTTATGTTTGAAGTAGGCAATAATAATGTGTTAAATATCAATTCATCCTGCAATTATACCGCTCAAGCGTTCTACTGCAGCGGGTGGTGGGGGTGATAGAAAAGTTATTTCCGTACAATCGTACCAGTTCAAAAGATGTCCTATAATTACCGGCCCCTAGTAACAAAAACGCTATAATGTCAAGGATGTGTAGGTGTTGTAATCTCAAAGCATATGTTTTGGTGTCTGCAAAGATCACCCACCAAAAGATCTGCTTGGAAATGTTGTCGTTGTTTTACAGTGCACCATGCATGCACGAAAAAAAAAATGCGTGCACGGTTCACTGTCTGTGTTGCCTGCTGGTATACCAGGGCATGTTGTGGAAACTAAGGCGCTCTTTCTTCCATATATTCTTTCTGTTCGTCGACGGTGGAGTCTTCTACTCACCCAGGCACCACCCAAGTACCTGATTGTGGTTGGGATTTTGTCACATGACAAAAAATCTTAGCCTTTTTTCTTTAGACTGTAGCAAATGTTTATTTCCGACTATCTAGTATTAACACCTCCATTCCTTACCCAATTCCTCTTAAAATATAACTAAATATGCGACACCAACTACATTAAACAAATCCTACATATACCATATGTCTGTGGAGCTAGGCTACCGCTCACGCCACCTTATATTTTTAATCGAAGCATTCTTCTTGGTTAGTAACATAGACGACAGTACTCAAGGACCCGAGTGGGTGGTGTAGGCGGAACACCTGTGACTACTATAACACGTTAAACGAAAAACAGCGATTTCCTGGACAATATTATCTATTCAAAAGCTGATGTATGATTACTGCTCCCCCAGGGTTAATTTTGGAGGCGCTAGCATGTCAAGGATGTCACCAGAAGTCTGGACCACACAGATTTGTTCCTAGGATTTTCCCGGTTCATTTTGTTTTTATACGTTGGCTCCGTCAATTGAAGAATATCCCTAGTTCCCTCATCCACGATTTTGTATAGCCCAGAAACGTGGCGATAACCAGAATAGTGCCTGATCCTAACCCTAACCCATCCAGGCATATAGCTACTAAATAAAATAGTTCACCATACCACATAGCAAATATCAAATGGTATAAAACTCAACAATTTGCACAAAATGTTACAATGTACATCGTAAATCATATCGAAACAAAAAGTTTTCAAAAAAACACAGAGCATGCCTTTACGTTTGTCCACATTCCAGACGTTGCGTTTTCTTCGCGTCAAAGTAAATAATTTTAATTTCAAACAGAACAGTGAGCTGGTCCCCTTCGGTCACTCCCACACACACACGCGTTGGACAGTCTCCAGTATCTAACAAAAAGCATCAAGCATCACTCCGGGTGGACTTTTCACCTGTCACCACCTGTAAAAAGATGATTAATGAACACGTGCTGAAATCCCATCCCTGGTGAGAAGTATGAAGTAATACACGTCACTGATGGCAGCTAGCAGACTGTCGTCTTGACAGAAGCTTTGTGTTCTGAAAATGATTTCATCTGGGATTTTCTTATACAAACCAGTATTTTTCTCAAATTGCTTACATTTTGGTGTCTATCAGGCACCTTCAAAGAGGCTCCGAGTAAGGTGAGAGAGGCACAGCCACTGGTTGTGTAAAAGATTTCAAACTTCAATGTCAGAAGCATAGTTCCAGCAAGTACCAGCGTATAACCTTTGTTAATTTGATGTTGCTGGTCACTACCACACACACATATGTAGGACAGTCTCTAAAATCTAACTAAAAGCATCAGACATCACTCCGGGTGGACTTTTCACCTGTCACACCTGTAGAAAAGATGATTAATGAACACATGTTGAAAACGTATCCCTGGTGAGAAGTATGAAGTAATCCACGTCACTGATGGCAGCTAGCAGACTGTCGTCTTGACAGAAGCTTTGTGTTCTGAAAATGATTTCATCTGGGATTTTCTTATACAAACCAGTATTTTTCTCATATTGCTTACATTTTGGTGTCTATCAGGCACCTTCAAAGAGGCTCCGAGTAAGGTGAGAGAGGCACAGCCACTGGTTGTGTAAAAGATTTCAAACTCCAATGTCAGAAGCATAGTTCCAGCAAGTACCAGCGTATAACCTTTGTTAATTTGATGTTGCTGGTCACTCCCACACACACATATGTAGGACAGTCTCCAGAATCTAACGTAAAGCATCAAGCATCACTCCGTGTGGACCTCTCACCTGTCACCACCTGTAGAAAAGATGATTAATGAACACATGCTGAAATCATATCCCTGGTGAGAAGAATGAAGTTATTCCACGTCATTGATGGCAGCAACAGACTGTCATCTATGACAGAAGCTTTATGTTCTGAAAATGATTTCATCTGGGATTTTCTAATACACAACCGGTACTTCTCTCAAGTTAGTTACACTTCGATGTCTATCAGACACCTTCAAAGAAGCAGAGGATGGTGGCTGATAGACAACCAAGCGTAAGCAAGGTGAGTGAAGTACTGGTTGTGTATAAGAGAATACCAATGTCAGAAGCATAGTTCTTGCAGTTACCAGCGTATAATCTTCGTTAATAAAATGTTACCCCCCCCCCCCAAAAAAAAAAACAG
>NW_017802436.1:937970-1005135 GCF_001625305.1 Branchiostoma belcheri | reverse complement strand
AAACCAGTATTTTTCTCATATTGCTTACATTTTGGTGTCTATCAGGCACCTTCAAAGAGGCTCCGAGTAAGGTGAGAGAGGCACAGCCACTGGTTGTGTAAAAGATTTCAAACTCCAATGTCAGAAGCATAGTTCCAGCAAGTACCAGCGTATAACCTTTGTTAATTTGATGTTGCTGGTCACTCCCACACACACACATGTAGGACAGTCTCTAAAATCTAACCAAAAGCATCAGACATCACTCCGGGTGGACTTTTCACCTGTCACACCTGTAGAAAAGATGATTGATGAACACATGCTGAAATCCCATCCCTGGTGAGAAGTATGAAGTAATACACGTCATTGATGGCAGCAACAGACTGTGGTCTTTGGCAGAAGCTTTGTGTTCTGAAAATGATTTCATCAGGGACTTTCTTATACACAACCAGTACTACTTTTCTCACATTACTTACGCTTCGATGTCTATCAGACACCTTCAAAGAAGCTCCAAAGGTGAGAGAAGCACTGGTAGTGTATAAGAAAATTCCAATGTCAGAAGCATAGTGCCAGCAAGTACCAGCGTATAACCTTCGTTAATAAAATGTTACCACCCCCCCCCCCCAAAAAAAAACAGCAAAACTTCAAGAGCTATGGTCCTTCTTCTGTGGTACAAAAAGATGCAAAAAAGATCAGCACTATCAGGCAAAGTTTAGTTCTAGCAGAACATAAGACCCGTGCCTTTTTTTTTCTATGAACAAAAATCCAAAATTTTGGATATGCCAGCTGTCTATCTTAAATCTTTGATGTTCTGTTGTTGATATATATATATAGGCAGACGCTAGTCCTCACTAAGCTCTTGCCCAATCCCTGGGAAATTATTGTGAATAACCTTCACCTACTCAAGCTAACCCCTCATAGTTTATTAACGTGCATTGACGTAAATGACACCCCCAGAAACCCACACTGTACGTGAGACCCGCACAGTACGTACCAAAGCCTGCCAGCAACACGGATCATCCTGACATGCAGTGACAGTTGCCAGCCCCTCTGTAGAGGCATCTACATGATTGATAGGTTTCTCTTTATATATGGGCATCACTCTATGCTAAGGTATAATATGATACATAGAGTCAAAGTTTATTGCACAACGATTGTCACGGGTACAATGTATGGCAAATAATAAGATTACTAGTTGGTATGTGTCAAACATAATGCTATATATATGGTCAACGGACATTGTATCTGACATAGTATTATAAAAATAAATTACTGGCTAGAGAATATTTCGACTCTACATGTACATTCTACATTACGCTAAATTATACTTATGAAGGGTACAGTGAGCAGTTGTACCTAATTATACTAAACATGTTTTATGGCTACTAAACAGAGTGTATACTAAGTTGAGCCATGTGACTTGTTGGTTTTTGGATATTTTCAGAAAAAATATGACGTGACAGGGAAAAATAAATAAAAACAAAGGCATGGTGACAGATGCCAGGCTCCTCTGTAGAGACATCTACATGATTGATAGTCTTTTCTTTAAGGCAACACCAATTTGATTTGTTGGTTCTCGTATATTTTCGGAAAAAAATGACGAGACAGGGCCAATCATAAATAAAAACAAAGGCATAGTGACAGATGCCAGGGTCCTCTGTAGCGGCATCTACATGATTGATAGTCTTCTCTTTAAGTCCACACCAATTTGATTTGTTGGTTCTCGGATATTTTCAGAAAAAATATGACGTGACAGGGAAAAAATAAATAAAAACAAAGGCATGGTGACAGATGCCAGGCTCCTCTGTAGAGACATCTACATGATTGATAGTCTTTTCTTTAAGGCCACACCAATAGGATTTCTTGGTTCTCGAATATTTTCAGAAAAAAAAGTGACAGGGCAAAAAAATAAATAAAAACACATGGTGACAGATGCCAGGCTCCTCTGTAGCGGCATCTACAAGATTGATAGTCTCCTCTTTAAGGCCACACCAATTTGATTGTATATTTTTCTATGCTGTCGACAAGTCATCAGCTTAGCAGATGTACCGAATAAAGTTTGCTATACAAGTCGCTGACGAGTGGCGCTGAGGTAGGCGTTGACTTTACGTTTGAAGTTCGGTAGGTCCCTGGTGTTGACAATGTCCTGTGGGAGACAGTTTGACTGTAGCAGGTATGAATGTTCTTCTGTGGCAGGAGGATGACGACTTGGCAGGTTCAAAGGCCGCACTGTTTTGGGATGTAGATAGACGAGATTCTCGGAGATGTACGTAGGGCTCGGGCTAATTTTTTTCCCTCTCAGATATTTTCAGAAAAAAATATTAAGTGACAGGGCAAAAAATAAATGAAAACAGTTTAAATAAAATTTTCCCTGTGGATTATTATTCCCCTCAGACATATGATTTAGTCGTCTAGAGAAAACAAGATGCCAACAGGCCACTTCCCACCACTTACCAATTTACAATCTCAACCAACGCCTTTCTGAACTTCCACATTCGACGGTCTTCTTGGAACACCAGTAGGCCCACGTTACCTTGACTTCAGCTGAACTCACGGTGCCCACACGGCTCCCCTGACACAAAAAAGATCATGCAACAGGCTAGCTCGTAAGCTCTACTAATCCCTGTGTTGCCCCGTAAACATCATGTCTCCCTCTACCCAAATAACCCTATCCAGGGCTCGAAATATTGGGTTCATGTGCATCTTAGTGCACCCAAATTTGGAGATGTGCACCCAATTTCTGTGGGTGCACTAGTGCACCCAATTTTTTTTGTAGGTTTACGTATATGTCAAGATGTTAAATTTAGAGTAGTACTAATTTCAGCATATTCTTAACGTCTAAGTGTCAGAAAAATAGCATAATCATTCTTGTATACGTAGTACTTTCCTTTAGAAACAAAACATAACTAGTTTCAGCTGGCATTCTACTTATCTTATCGTATGGTGCAAATTAAATTATGGTGCAATTATAGAGAAAATTTTGTGCACCCAATTTTTTAGGTTGGGTTCACCGGTGCACCTATTGCCAAAAATGGATTTCGACCCCACTAATCCCTGTGCTTCCCAGTAAACATCATGTCTCCCTCCACCCAAATAACCCTTCCCTATCACCCCCATAGGATGATCTAACTGCCAAGCTGATGTTTTCATGTTACTATCAGGGGGTCAACGCTACAGACCCTTCCTATCGATGCACTTTCCTGAATATTTCATAACATGAATTTTTTATGGCAAGTTGCGACCCCGTGGAAGGATGCCGGCATGTAAGTTCTGGTCCATGTGAGGGGTCGTGTGATAATGTGATTGTCGTACAGCGATGTGAAGGCCTTGTTGTCACTTTTGTTGTAAGAGATTAGCAATCATGAATTGACATGTTTTACCAGCACATCTTTGCACTAGTGCAGGTTACATGCAAGATTACCTGCACCCGAAAAACGCACCTGCATCGATCTGCTGGACAATTAGACATTAGAAGGTAGAGTTAGAGAACATTTTGTTTCTCATTATGAAACAGTAATGATGAATAAAAATTCACACTCTGCACCTTGTAAAATATAGTTTCAATCAATCAATCAATCAATCAATCAAATGGTTTATTTGTAAAAAAGAAACATGTAACCGTTGGCTAAATTGTGACTTGCTGTACAATTTGCTTTCTTAACATTTCTGGCATAACAAATCAAAATTGATAAGTTACATAATATTATGTAAGAAAATGGTATAGACATCAGGAAATACCTGCACAGCACCAATTTTACCAGACAGTGTACTAACCTGCATATTGGGGTGATATTTCACGCTCTGAAAAACAACCTTGTGCAGGAAAGAGCGTTTCCGGGTTAATTCACCTGTCAACACGTTATAACGGGGAATCATTCAGCATTAGTGCCACACCAATTCAATTACTTGGTTCACGGATTGTACCGCTTCATTTTTTCTGATTTGCAAAAAAAAACAGCCTCTCAATCAACTCCATAATGCTTATATTTTGGCCCAAACAGTTAAAGAAAGTGACTTCTTTTCGAGTTGTAATTAATTGTATGAATTACAAAGCAGCCTGGTATATTGACTTCATGACTCATATGTATCGTAGAAAACCTTAGCCTGCTTTTATTTATTTTATTTTTTTGCCCTGTCACTTAATTTTTTTTCTGAAAATATCCGAGAACCAACAAATCAGATTGGTGTGGCCTTATAACGGTAAATCATTCAGCATTAGAGCTGATAAGTGGTTCGAAGAACGTGGGCAATTCTTCTCCCCTTGAAGTTCCGGTTCAGATAGCAAATCAAGTCCCTGGATAAATAAATCGGGATGGCCTTTCTGTGAATCGATGACTCAATGGTAGGTCACGATGGCGGGGATTATTTGAATGAGGAAACATAGGGCCGCTTCATTTGTTTTCCTCCCACATGTAAGCCACTTCTCAAAAGTCCCTCGGTGGGCAAACGGACTTCATGGACATACTATATCTATCTGTGCAGCCTGTACTGCTCACATTACACCGAACAATTTGTTACACTCAATCTTTGAACATATAATTGCAGGAGTTGTATAAAGCTTTCATGATGCCCCAACTGTTCAACAAGTTACATTCTACGATTATATATATATAGTTCTTGTATTTTACACGCCTGGGACAGAACGTCACCAGACAGCGCCATGCTGATTGCATATTGATGTATAGAAACGTAAGATTATTTTCCCATGCAGCAGTTATTTCCATGAACTTTCGGGGAAAAGATTTTACGCGACATTCACATATGAAAAACGTTTGCCAGTGAGAACAAACCTGTCCACATACGGTAGTAAGTTTCAAACACATCACCAGTGTAAGAATCTGTTTTCTTTATACAACTGTTGCTTATGTCGGCTGAAATTTTCTACTTGTTGATTCAGCGTCTGTGACATAACGAATCGTTTGAACGTTGCATCTGTTAGATAGATGAACCCTTAGTAGCAACGTCACATATTTAATTATCAAGCTTCAAAAAGGACACAGGATTTTCAAAGCACAGCCACAATAAGACAAACTCTGGCTTAGAGCTTTAATCCTGTAGGAATTAAGGCCCTCGGAGCACTCAATGTAATTAAAATGCATCATCAAAGTATTTCTCCTACTTTGATAGCAGGGTGTCAAAAAGAAAGAAAAAAAAAGAAAATAATAGGAAGAATGTAGGCGTGTGACAAGCACGCTTCGTTTTGGTGGGTTACAATACATGTACAAACACACTCACAAAAAGCCTCACATGGGCACTAAAGTTTCGCCTTGACAAATTAGAACCGTCACGTCAGCACCAAGCCCAACTCATCAGCTGCCTCCACATGAGCCTATAAATGCCATGCAGTAAATCACAGCGTCCGGGTACTTCACTATCGGTGGTCTAATTGTCGCCAGTGTGCGCGCTCCCGCCGGACCCATCATTTCTCTTGCCTTGGCGCGAGAAGGCCTCTACCAGGCTTCGTTAGGTGGCTGAAAATAGTAGAAATCGGCCAAGTGGAGAGATAGCACTGACAACGCTCCCGAGTGGCAAACTGTACTCTAAAGCAGACCAACTCCCTTGGCATGTTATATCTCTATTTGGCCGATTTCTAATCTTTCCAGCCGCCTCACGAAGCCTGGTGGAGGCTAGAGACGATGTCACAATCGGTGGTCTAATTGTCGCCAGTGTGTGCGCGCTCCCGCCGGACCCATCATTTTTCTTGCCTTGGCGCAGGCAGTCAATTCATCTGGTGGTAAACAGGGAGTGCGTAATATGGAAATGTTACAAAACCTTTGGAGGCAGTATTCATAATGTCGAAATGCTACAAAACCTTTGGAGACAATGTGCGTAATGTGAAAATGCTACAAAACTTTGGAGGCGATGTTGCGTAATGTAGAAATGTTACAAAAGCTTTGGAGAAGATTTGCATAATGTAAAAATGTTACAAAAGCTTTGTAGACGATTTGCATAATGTGGGAATATTACAAAACCTTTGGAGACGTCGAAGATCTTTAATAACAATTGTTTTTAGTAAAGGAGGATATATCACTTGTTGAATCCGGCGAGTTTAAAACGTGAGTGGGGTTTCTACCGTAGCATAAATTACATACTTAATCCACCTTATTTTTGGCTTAATAATTTCAACATTCGTCATTGATTTAAAGAGAATAAAGAGACCCATTTAATAAAATAAAACACTTTGTAAGAAGTGTCTTTTTATTTAGATCTGGTCATATATGGTGACAGGTATCACAGGCGTTGATTGTGTAGAATAAACAACAAAAACTGTCGATGTCTAACTTGTTGAAACTATTGGCGTATATATAAACCAGCTCTCAATGAATCACTTCAACCCAGGAACCGTTTTGTTTCTTCCACTCCACCTATTTCAATAAGTGAGAAAGAAAAAAAACATTAAAGAGAGCCATTCTGAGCTGCATCTGGTCTATCCAGACACGTGGATAGGAGGGTGATTCAGTGCTTTCATTTCAGCACGTCTTGCGAGAGTCAAAAGAGACTCAGAAGTTTAAAGTGACTTTAAGGCTTCTACATACGCTTCCGTGTGATCCAAGTATATCACACAGAACTTACCACTTCGATGTCTCTGTCATTTCCACAACTAGTGTTGTGATCTCAGCAGAAAAGACTTAATCTCCAAGAAGATCCCTTTCAGTGGCAAAAAGACAGTATCAAATTGACCAGACAGTATTCATTAAAGAGAAGGTCACCGGCCACCGACAGGTGGGGGTACCGACAAAAAGGGCCATATATAAAAAGCTAAAGATCATTTCCCCACAACCTCTGCTTGGAGAGTAGAAAAGAATGCTGTGAAGATCTGACAAGGCACCCTGCTGTGATGTCGCTTTAAAATAACTCTTTTATGCTCTTCAGCATAATATGTCTCACAGCTCATGGCGTCATAGGAAGATGATTATCGTTATGGTGTCATCATTACATTACAGTGTTGAAAGGATTAAAAGAAATTAACACATTTTCGGTGATTTTCCGTCCTAGGGGAACCTTTAAACTAAGTCTCAGGCTGAAGTATTTTAGCCAGGAAAATGAGACACGCTCTTTAAAATTCAGATAAGGAGTCTTAAGGCAGTCCAGTTTACGTCACAATTATGCCCTGTGACGTCAGACGACGTCATGAAGGTGTGAACTATGTGATTGTGACAACAAACACTTCAGGGTGTCTGTTGTCTTGCGATATGTGCTTTCGCTACTTTTACTGCTAAAACTAAAACTTGATAAATACTATGACTTACAAAATACAGTATAAGTGGGAACGTTTTGTTCCTGTTTTCGAGCGATAAAAGGAGCAATTACCATTCTCATTATTCACACGTACACACGTGTAAAAGAAAACTATCAGTCACTTTATCAACGCAAAGCTAAGCTTATTTAACCGGGATATTATAAGATCATACCGGTACGTAAAATGATCTTCTATCCTTATTATTGCCTAAGATTAAGTTGTGAGCGATAAAATGGGTAATTACCATTCTCGTTATTCACACATGCATACGTGTATAAGAGAACTATAAGTCACTTATTATCAACGCAAAGCTAAGCTTCTTTAACCGGGATATTATAAGATCATACCTGTACGTAAAATGATCTCCTATCCTTATTGCCGAAGATTAAGTTGTGAGCTGCACGTCTTAGCGTCTAGCCCGGCAGCTAATCTTGCCCATATCTCCAACACTTGTCAACGGCAGCGAAATGAAGCGATCTATCTTCTGCTGGCTTATCTACAAGCGTGTCTGCGAATCGGTAACATAACAGTATCAAAGACGTGTAGCTAGAGATAGGCATCACTGGCGAGCCTACATGCGGTCCCAGGGGGCTTTCTATTGCCTTACCCTGCTTGTGGGCAGAGGCCCTAACGTTCAAATTGCACCTGATGAACGCGCTACAGCGTCGTGAGGAAGGTAATCGCTCCGGAAGGTAATGCCTGCGATTGGGGGATTGAATTCCCACGCGCTGGCAGCTGATACGAGCCAGCCAATTACACACACAGCCAATGTCAAGAGCCGCTCTCTTTAGCGGCCCAGTCAGCCAGTGTGTGTGGTGGCAACGGCGGAAGGTGCAGTACTGCGTAGTTAGGTGGTGGAGACCAACAACTCCTTGGTTACAAACTTTGTACGATTGCGTCAGGAGGGATCGGCTATTTAGGGCCAGGAAAGGCAGCACGAGCGCAACGTGAAACTAACTCTGCTGACGCATCAGACGAACGGAACGGGCTGCGTGAGGGATAAAGCTGCTGCTAAGGGCCTAGGTAGTGAAGAGAAGGTATGGAATGGTTTTCTTCTGATTCCTTTTTGTATCAGCGTGTTTGTATACACTATCAGCTTGTTAGTCTCTGTTGGTCATGGAAATTGCTGATTACACTATCTTGCCCATTTGTGTCAGAACAGAGGTTATCAGAATTAATATGTTCTTAAAACCTAGGTAGGTTAGCCATTGTATTTATCTGCAAGTGTGTTCAATTTGTTCAATGATATCCTTGCAAATACGTTGGGTATCATAAATGTAAATAGAGATTTTAAAATATTCCAACCATTGTTATTCTTAACATTGTTTTTGCCCATAGTATAAAGGTTTCCGATACGGCTTCCAACAGTTGGAAAACCTGTTGTAGGGTTAGAATCTAACTGAACTGATGACTGGTTTGTTATGGCATTTTGCTTCTTGTCCTTGATCAGATTTGCTATTTGGTAGTTACGATAATTTTTTTTTTTTAATCAGGAGACATTGGTAGCTTGGCATGATGTTACTAGCTGGCAGGAACGTGTCTTCGTTTGAATCCAAGTGTGCAATTCTTTTCCATGATTGCTCGGTAGTACGTTGTTTTTTACTAGATCTCGAGTCGTGCTATATCGCAGAGATACCTCATAGTATAACGTCGCCCTTGTATCTGCATCTGAATCAGTATAGCCGGAATAACCACCCTTCGGCGTAACACACCAGCTTCGCAGGCACGCGGCGCGGTGGCAGCTATCTATATCACACCGAACGACTTGTTACACTCAATCTTTGCACATCACATTTAAAATGCAGGGGTCGTTTAAAGCTTTCTAGTGATGATGCCCCAACTGTGCTTGGTGGCAACGAGTTCCAGTCTATGATAGTTCTGGGGGAATTTGACCACAGCAACGACGCATTCTGCAATGATTTGCGGTCCATTCAATGATTGCCACTCGTGGCGTCAGGAACAACAGTGGTCATTTGTACGTCCTGTTACAAATCAGACCGGGAAACTCATCAACCGAGAAACGTGGGGTCGCGTAGCGTAGCGGCAGAGTGCTCGACTCGGAACCAAGAGGTCCCGGGTTCGAGTCCAGACATTCCACCGATCTTGTGCCCTTGGAAAAGGCACTTTACACGACTTTCCTAACTTAACTCAACCGAAAATGAGTATTATACTGTCCTTTATTTTTACTCCGTGTTGGTGGCGGTACAAAATAAGTTATATAACTTGACTGTGCTGTCACCATGTCTAGTCATGAAATGTTGGAATATGAAAAAAAAATCTTATCAGGTTTTCTCAGCGGCCTACTGTACGTCCTAGAATGGTTTTCTTCGGTAAAATCCAATCGGTCTAGTGTCTATCTTTACACGGATGCCGAACAGAAAACACAATACAAAGGCTTTCAGGAGCCCTTCAAATGCGTTGTGTAACGCACGCATGCTTTCAGTACAAACCATTGAAACAATCTCAAGGGTGACTGCCAACGTGAAATCATAAAGCAGTTGGGTCATTAGGAGGCTGTCAAAAGTGGCGCTAATAACTATAGGCTATGAAGAACAGATTAGGAAAGACGCGGCTTGGTTTGAGTTAGTGTTACAAAGTGTTAGTGAAGATCCTAGGGCTAATCTGTGTTGGCGGCAATGCTGGGTGGTACTTTGTGATGGTCACATGGTGTTTTGTCTGCGTCAGTGTAATTTCAGTATCACTTAGTAACGTTGCTCACATGGCTAGCTATGGGTTGTCTTTGTTGATATAGTTTCTAGGAGATCTGTTGATAACATTACTAGCTGTATTTGTGATAGTCACTTTGTTGTCTTCATCGGTAGTGTGCTGATCGACTAGGTGAGTTCAGTCTAAGTTCTCGCAGTTTCTAGGGGTTTTGTGTTGGTAACATTACCTGGTATTGTTCTCTGCGTTAGTGTACAGGCTTGGGGCGCTTCATGTAACTTAGTAACATTATTGTCTGCAGTGTGTGTCGGCTATGTGGCTGGCGAGGTGTCATCTTTGTTGAACCTCCAAAAATTTCACATTACGTCACATTTTCTCAGAATTTTGCAGCAAATTCACATACTTTTCACATTTATGCACCTGGTAGTGTTTGTTGACGTAGTTTCTAGGGGTTCTGTGTTAATAACACGACTGGGTACTGTTGTCAGCGTTAGCATGGTGTACTGGTTAGGGGTGGTCCGTGTTACTTAGTAACCTTACTGTGTGCAGTGTGTGTGGCTGGCAAGGTGTCTTTGTTGAACCTCCAAATTTCACATTACGTCACATTTTCTTAGAATTTTGCAGCAAAAATTCACATAATTTTCACATTTATGCACCTGATAGAAGTGTTTGTTGACGTAGTTTCTAGGGTTTTCTGTGTTAATAACACTACTGGGTACTGTTGTCTGCGTTAGAATGGTGTACTGGTTAGGAGTGGTTCGTGTACCTTAGTAACATTATTATTGTCTGCAGTGTGTGTTTGTCAGTGGCTGGCGATGTGCCGTCTTCGTTGACGTAGTTTCTATGGGTTCTGTGTTAATAACACTACTGGGCACTGTTCTCTGCGTTAGCATGGTGTACTGGTTAGGAGTGGTTCGTGTAACTTAGTAACCTTACTGTGTGCAGTGTGTGTGATGGCACACACCATGACGTGGCAGACTAGGCATGGTCTTTGTTCCTGACGTCATTCGTGACGTCATTAGGTCTGTTGATGCCTATTTTGGATACAGAAGCGCGGTAACAAGCCAAAGTTGCCAAGCGTGGTCCGGCCTTTGTCGCAGATACGATCATACATGATGACAGGCATCTCAAGGAATGAGAACGCGACTGACGCAAATCTTTGATGTTTGCAAAATAAGTACGACTCGAAATGCGTACATTCTGCAACGACTACTCTGATGCTATCTCAGGTAGCTTACCTTTAATTTGCGGGCTGTAGTTGTATTAGCAAGGGCGAAGCAAGGACGTAGAGCTATATGGCCTACTATCATTTTCAAAATTTCCATGGCTGAAGCACAATAAAAGACTATGACTTATATAACATAATGATTTATCATTATTACGATATATTGATAATAAACTATGCCTGAGAACATTGAAGTGCACTTAGAAAGAAAAAAGTGGTAT
Source organism: Branchiostoma belcheri (assembly GCF_001625305.1). Lineage (NCBI taxonomy): Eukaryota > Metazoa > Chordata > Leptocardii > Amphioxiformes > Branchiostomatidae > Branchiostoma > Branchiostoma belcheri. Next base: position 993,809 of record NW_017802436.1, on the reverse strand, counting down.
AATAATCATAAATCTACCAATATTTTATTACTTTTTATTGATGGTTGGCATGCAATTTGTACTTAAGAGTACATATGATGTTCATTGTTGCTGACAAAGTTTGTACTTTGGAGAGTTCATATAAGGTTAGCGCAGTAAAAAGGATTTGCGTGTGTTGCCAGCGTACAGGAATGCATTAGATTTTAACAAATGTCATTTTCAATGGGGCATTTGTTTCTATTGAGGATAAGGGCTTGACGTAGTGGATCTTGTCTATGTGTTTCCTTACGTACATAAAGCCATTAGATTTTAAGAAACAACAAAATATCCGAGTCCGCAGGGCATTGGTTTTCTATTAAGGATGAAAAACTCACCTGTGTCAGGTAGACTTTAAGTCACGCAACGTTATGGTCTATTATCATTACAACAAGATAATCATTGCATGACATTACGGGATAGCCGATGGGGCATTCAGCACATTACCGGCCATTTCGGAGACAAAGAATGCATGGAATGTGGTTCTTTGTTCCTGGAATTTGCAACAATGACGTATGAAATGGCTCATCCGCACGCAACGGACAGGCATTGGGAGTGATCAAACGTAATCTGTGGGCAGGCCCAACTAAAGTAAAATCACTTGCATACACGTCACTTGTAAGACCGAACCTAGAATATGCCGTGACATATACAAAGAAAGACAAAGACAAACTGGAAAGGGTACAGACTCAAGCTGCAAGATTCTGCAAGAACAACTATGAAAGAGGTGCTAGTGTCACGGAAATGAAAAGAAACCTACAGTGGGTCTCACTGGAAGACAAAAGAAAAATGCCCAGACTATGCATAGTGTACAAAATGACTAATAAACTGGTGGATGTACCAACCACTAAGTATCTGATACCAGCCCAGACAAGAAACAGTCATGCCTTCAAATATAAATATCAGAGTTATCACCCAAGAGTTGAGGTGTTCAAAAACTTGCATTTCGCCAGAACTATCGTAGAGTGGAACTCGTTGCCACCAAGCACAGTTGTGGCAGCATCACTAGAAAGCTTTAAATAAGATCCTGCAATTAAATGTCCAAAGATTGAATCATTCGGCGTGATATAGCTAGCTGCCGCCGCGCCGTGTGCCTGCGAAACTGGTGTGTTACGCCGAACTGCGGTTATACCACCTATATTGATACAGAAACTGATGTGTTACACCGAAGGGCGGTTATACCGGCTATACAGATACTGATACAGATGTACGATGGCCATACCGCCTTGATAGATGTCGCCATCAGCCGAGTTTGTATCCTTAGCTCTGGGAGATCCGAGGCCGAGGCGACCCTTTCAATTTCCCAGTGACACCACTCATCTATCGCGGATTCCATACATTGGCGGGGACAAAGGCTAATGCGTGGGGAATGCTAGCTGGCAGAATCCGCCCCGTCGCTGCAGGATACCCGGCATGACAGCTAGTCCCTGGGCTAGCCGGCAATGAGAGAAGTATCACTGCTTGTCTGCTGATGGATTGCTTCTTATTGCAGGGTGGTCTCAGGGTTAGACACGAGCTGGTTCGTTATAACTCACAAGTGGCGTTTTTAGCGGGGCTTCAAATGCCGCTTCTGTAAATCTAGCATGCAACAAATGTCCCTGATAAAGGTCTTTGTAAAGTGGAGAAACAAGCAGGACATGGGCTCATTATACGTATCTATATATCATCATCTGTTCAGAGGAAGGTATCTTGAGAAATCATTTGTAATCATCAGCATTTTCCCTTGTCAACATACATGTATGGGTGAATTTTCTCGAAGCTTGAAAAGATGTAGAGCTTGTTGTTCCTTTGGACAACTAAAGTTGTTGTAAGACCATCGAGCGACACAAACGTATTGATTTGTCTCTAAACTGTTCATTAGTTCGCATTTGTTACCCATTTGTTACTCATTTGCTTCGATACACCGAAATCCCCACATGCATCCAAGATCAATGTCAAGATGCTTTATTTGCCTGAAGGAACAGTAGATGGTGCGTTAGAAATGTCGTTATCAAAAATGAGTGGCATCATTGCTCCTGGCCAAGCCTTACATACATTATCATAGGAGGATACCGAGTGCCAATGGCAGCATCTTTGGAGTTGAAATGGTGTCTACGAGGATACACTAAAGCATGGAACGTGACATCTATGGTTCCTCACGGCATGGTGCTTTTATCAAGTAAAACATACGAAATATTCATAAAGCAAGGCAGCTATGCCTACACCTGTTTTTTTCGCCCTGTCGCTTCATATTTTTTGTGAAAAAAAATCTGAGAACCGACAAACTAAATTGGTGTGGTCTAACAGAACATTGAACGTAACCAAAACATGCCCGAGATGATTCTAGCAGCCAGCTTTACGACACGAACAGCCCTGAAGACAAATGCGTTCAGCAATTTATATTCCTCCTGACCGCCCATCTACATGACAAGTGTCGCCTGGGGTGATAAGTCTCTGTCGAAAAGAGTCAAAATATTTCCTGTGGACTTCAATCCGTACTTATAGCGACAAATCGTGTATTTTGCTACTAATATGAAGTTGTTTATGTTTTTGAATTTCAACATGTATTCAGTAGGACAATAAACCCAACATGTACATTCAATGTTACACTGTAACCGTAATTACATAAGAAGTGGCTTTCTACGTACTGTCACAAAGTTTGACATTCTGCAGACATGATTCTAGCCAGCGTTACGCGTATACGACGTTACGAACAGCCCTGAAGACAAATGCGTTCGGCAATTTATATTCCTCCTGACCGCCCATCTACATGACAAGTGTCGCCTGGGGTGATAAGTCTTTGTCGAAAAGAGTCAAAATATTTCCTGTGGACTTCGCTCCGTACTTATAGCGACAAATCGTGTATTTTTGTAGTAATATCAAGTTGCTTATTTATTTAAATTTCAACATGTATTCAATCAATCAATCAATCTTTATTTAAACAACTAGCAGACGACAGTCTGAATTGAGTTGTTTGTACAGTTCATAAAATTGACGTTAAACAACACTAATAGTTTAAAAATTACATGATTTACGAGATAATGACACAAATTCGGTAGAGAGCTATAATAATGCCTATTTACACAAGTAGAGGTAAAGGACAATGCTAGCCGAACTCAGTAGGACAATAACCCATAACATAATACCTTTCAATGTTACACTGTAACCGTACTTACATAAGAAGTGGCTTTCTACGTACTGTCACAAAGTTTGACATTCTGCAGACATGATTCTAGCCAGCGTTACGCGTATACGACGTTACGAACAGCCCTGAAGACAAATGCGTTCAGCAATCTATATTCCTCCTGACCGCCCATCTACATGACAAGTGTCGCCTGGGGTCCGCGTGAAATGGCCATAGTTGTGCTGCCAAACCATCAATCTCCTGTAGTGATTTGTTTTCGGTGGCTTCAGTCGGTAAAGATGTCGAGATAACATCTAAAAACCGCGCCCGAGGTACGGAATGGTCTTAAATCTTCTCCATTTGTAGGGACATGTAACAACATATCCTGTGCCACTTGCCCCGACGGCGTCTTCCGTTTGCATAATTGAATACAGAGTTGCTGGTTATGAATGTTGAAGTGCCAGACATGTACAGCTTACAAATGACACAATGACTTCTTCCATTGGGGTCTATGTGTAGCTTATATCTGAAAGTATTATGTATTTTAGTTGTGGCTTAGATAGGGACAGCATTGCTAACAGTAAAACATTAATAATGTCCATTGAATTATTTCGTGAAATATGTCAAAACCAATGCCAAGGACTTACAAAATTTCCCAAAAGATAAGAAGAGAGCAGAAAGCAGTAGTGGTCAGCATCCTTGAAAAATGACACAATAAGGAAGACGAAAAAGGGGTTTGGAGCAAAGTTAAGTAAATTACTGTTATTTTTTGCCATTCGACGAGGACATTGTTTTCATATATGGTAACTTGTTGCCACCAAATAATACATTACATTTAACATAGAAGCACTAATATACGCAAGGCATATACGTAAATGATATTATGCAGCAAGTTTAAACTGTAATTTTCAACCCAAGAAATTGGACTCACCTAAAGAATTTCATCTAGAAAAATCATACTTATATTTTTGTAGTGATTTTAGCAGCAATTAAAATCAATAAACAAAGTGTATAGTCATCATTGCTGTTACAGCTCTTGTAAAAAGTCTCTTAGAAATAAGACAGCTATTCATCTAGTGGTCTTGAAGATGCACAGTAGCAAAAATAGATTCCCTTTATTGATAACACGTATTCATCATGTGGTGTCATAGAGGGGTTCATATTAACGTCTCTTTGATACGGGTATTTGACATCATGTTCGCAGCGGGGGGTGCGAAAGTGCACACGCGCACGTCACTAACTCTATCTATTAAGTTTGATATATGCCTCACGAGGCACCCGCGACCAGTGGGCTGACTTCGTGATGTAAGGCCACACCAATTTAATTTGTTGGTTCTCGGAATTTTTCGAGAAAAAAAAATATGAAGCGACATGGCGAAAAAGAAGGTCTAGGCATTCTATTATGGCCCCAAATGCTACGATAGGAGCCATGACGTCAACAAAAAAGGCTGGGTTAACATTTAAACAATTATTTTTGAACTTTTAATCAAACCATTGCATTCAATGGAAAAATGACTTTCTGATAGGTTTGAATTGTCGAGAAGTCTTTAGTAGGGTAGGAATTAAGCAAGAAACAAAAAAAAATGTAACGAGCTCAATACTCTACTCTAGTATAACCTATCATTTGTTGGCATTGTGGATTCTATTGAATTTTAACTGTTTATTTCTGCCTACCGGTTTATCAGTATGGCAACCTGCAGCTGGCTTCGTTGCATCTAAAAGGAACGCAACGCACATAAGTCATTGTTAAAAGTTGGGATAAGCTACACCATTAATGCCGTGATATATGCCCATCCCTTTCCTGGAGTCAACGAACCCTAACTTGAGCATTACCATGGGAATACCTGCCAAATGTCTGTGCTATCTGCCGGTTATCGCCTACCGGTGTGAAATGCAACCATCCATGCAATTCCCCCAATTGAAAATTCGTTCAGTTATAAGAAAACTTGCAGCGCCCCCTTCATGTTCATTGCAACAACCAGAACCCCAGCGGATGGGTTTTTGAACTTTTATCAAACCATGTCTTTCAATGGAAATACTGTAACAACTAGGAAGAAAAGGACTTTCCTCAACTATAGGGGGCAAAATATGAGCACATTTGAGATGATTCAGAACCAGAATCTTTTTTTTTTTTTTTTTTGTAAATCAGAAAATCAAGAGGTGAATCCGAGAACCAACAACTTAAATTGGTGTGGCCTGCAGCTGGCTTCGTTGCATCGAAAAGAAACGCAACGCACATAGATTATCATTAAAAGTTAGGATAAATATCAACGCACATCAAAAGTTAGGATAAGCTACAACATTAATGCCGTGATATATGCCCATCCCTTTTCTAAAGTCAACGAACCCAAACTTGAGCATTACCCTGGGAATACCTGCCAAATGCCTATGCTATCTGCCGGTTATCGCCCACCGTTGTGAGTTGCAACCATCCGTCCAATTGAAAATCTACCTCAATTGAAAACACGTTCAGTTATAAGAAAATTCGCAGCGAAACCTGCGATGCAACAGCCAGAAGCCCTACAGAGTTTCGTGGAAAACTCGACCATTATGTTAGAGGATGAGGCATGGTCGTTGCTTTTTCTGTAGGCAACGACCCTTACCTTAATCCTTGATATGGGAATACTAGACAAATGTTCATGCCTTCCGAGAAATGCTGGTTTATATCCTACCCCTTCAGTAAGTCTCGCATGCAGCAAGCCAAGTCCAAGGGCGACAACTAGGCTTTTGAGTGATGTCCTTAGATATTCTATATCGTTTATAGCTGGGGCTTGTTACTTCAAAGACATATGGATTACAGGGAACTTTGTAACTGATGTATTGGAAAGTCAAGTACATGTAACTTTAAAAAAAAACTTTTATAACGATAAAATCGTGTATGTGAATGTTAACATGGATTGAGATTTCTATGTTGTATCTGTATTTGTATAGCCGGTATAAACGCCCTTCGGCGTAACACACTAGCTACATTACACCGAACGACTTCTTACAACTAACCCTCAAACATCTAACACTTAACATTGCTTAAAGCTATCTAATGATAATGTCAATACTGTACTTGGTGACAGCGAGTTCCACTCTGCAGTAGTTCTAGGAAAGAATGAATTTTTGAACACCTCAATCCTTGGTTGATAACTCTGGTACATGAATTAGAAGTTATAGTAGTAGTAGATTGGTTTATTTTACTTAGAAGCTCAAACATACACAATACGCTCTGACAACAGACTCACAGGCAACCTTACTGGATGCCTGAATTGCTCTGTGGTCACACAAAATATCATTAAATATGCTATTCTGTATCTGTATCTGTACAGCCGGTATAACCGCCTTTCGGCGTAACACACCAGCTATTAAAAGGTATTATTGCTAAAACATTATTGCACATTATTACACATTGCTAAAATTTATATTAATTATAAATATTCCTCTGCTTTAGACACTACGCAGTTCTGGAGTTGTAAATGGTTTGACTGTCAATATGTATATTTCAAAACGTCACATTACGCAATAGTAACAGTTCGGTAAGAAAGTGTTGTACATGAAACAACATTGGCAACAAATTACATGTATCTTTGGCATAAAACACCAGATAGAAGCTCGCGTCTACAGTTAAATACAGGCTTATCCAGTATATCCTTATCGCATGCAGGGAGATCCCACCTAGCGGATAATTTATGGTCCATGATCACCCTTATCTCATGAAAATCTGCAGATGTATTTTACCGTCCTCATGCGCCCCTTAGAAATTGCCCTAGGTCGTTCTCTGAGCAAGCGCGAAAATCAGCAGAATGAAAGGGGTTTTCAAAAGGTCAAATTTTATTGTTAGGAATTTAGTAGCCGCTAAAAAGATATAGTTGACAGAAGTAGTGAATAGTTTATCAAGCAGCTCTTGTAAATTTGAGAGCCGATATGTTTATGAATCACTTTACATAATAAATAAAAGTGTGTGTTACAATTCCTATTTTCCCGCCAATTGATACCAGTACAGGGCGGTGCAGGTATCAAGTTTCACATTTTCCCGCCACTGAAGTACAGCGTCGGTATCGAGTTTCACAGTTTCCCGTCAATGAAGTACAGCGTCGGTGTCGAGTTTCACATCTTCCCGCCAAAATCCAGCCGAACACCAGTAGTATGACTGGGTACACATTCTGACCACCGTGCTGTATGTTTTGCCCACTTTCTTACAAGCGTCCATTATATTGTTAGAAGAAGGCTTGAACGAGAGACCCCACCCTGCCTCAATGATGCAATATGTCAACTCGAAGCTTTTACATACTGCGTTCTTTTTTTTTAAATACATGTTTGTGTCACTGGATTGCAAGGTATTGCTGAATTCCTCATTTATCCCAATTGTTGAAATGATGATGATGACTGGTTTATCATTTTTCACATAAACATATAGAGGTTAAAAGTCTATGGCAGCCTAAATGGCTGAATTGTCGACTTCTTATCATGTAAAAGCTTGAAGAATAGAATATTCTAAATTCAGACTTACACTACACATACATATGAAATACAATATCAACAGTACCATAAAACTATTCAGCCAGTATAACATCCAATGATAATGATTATCAAGAAATTATTAGGCGTAATATAGATTTTTGTAAACACGGTATTAAATGAAAAGAACAGAGAGGGCACATGGTTAAGAGCTACCACACCCAGAGTTGCCATCTACGTTCATTAATTATTCACTCAACATCCAAATCACACAGTGGGAGGTAAGAACATCTGTGGTATCGGCCTCTCAAAATGAATTAATCATAAACTCTGGGGACTCTATGATAAAGGGGGTACAATCAGCACGTGACAATGATCAGGGGCAGCCACCGACTGTGTCAAACATGTTGGACTCTTCTTGGCAATTTTCCAGGTTGGTTGGAATCTAATCTTTGGGAAAATACGTTCTTAAATGCCTGCTAGTTGTTAGAATATTTTGTTGTTGTCCGTTAAGAAGATGTTAAATAGATAAAAGACTTTCATCGTGTATTTATGAATGACTTAGAAGAGTAAGATTGGTTGAAATCTAATCTTTGGTAAAATACGTCCTAAAATGCCTGCTAGTTGTTAGAACATATTTTGTATTCCGTTTAGAAAATGTTGTTAGAATATTTTTGTTGTCCAACATTTTTTTTTAGAAAATGTTATATACTATTCGACAAAAAATTTAAAGACCTTCATCGCGCATGTATGCTCAAAGGTCAAGGTTTTGGTCTGACTATTGCATGACTTAAGCGACTAGTTATTCTGGTAAAGTATGATATTAACTGTTCTTGGCTGTAAGTTAGCAGTAGATTAACTCTAAACTACACTTGACAGACCAAATTAGTGTATGTCCTTATCCCTGGTAAAGTATAACACATGTTTATTGTCGTAAAAATTAGAACAGTCACATGTACAATAATCACAACCATTTATTTTACGAGCTCGTAAAAATAAATGGTTCTGATCAAAGAACTTTGCTATTCATTCGTTTACCAACCTGATGAATCTTTTTACGGAGTCACATGTACACGTTTAAAAACAAAATTATTTGGCATCATTGACATTTCACAGTCAAGGCTGTCTGACCTGAAAAGACACAGATAGCTTACAATCACTTGTCCCGGCTTTATGCCACTCACATGCCATCAATAACCGACAGAGTGATATACTGGGGTTATCAGATGACGACTCTGTGCCTTTTGGCTTATCGTTGCCTGGAGGCCGTGCTTAGGCTAGATGGAGAACTGTAGCGTGTGCACGCGACAGGGGCTTTGCGTATCGCTGGAAAGTTTTACGATTAGATGTAATCGTCTCAGCGGGTCTTTTGCCAGTGATATCTCAAAGAGTAACTGGCCACGGTCCATGTGTGTGTGTGGCCGCAAACCTTGGTATTCACACTGTTTATTATAACAAATATTGAAGTGAATATTACCTTGTTTTCTGTGGCCATATCATTACATATACATAGATAGATAGATATCATATAGATGGATGGATGGATGGATGGATGGATGGATGGATGGATGGATGGATGGATGGATGGATGGATGGATGGATAGATAGATAGATAGATTCAAAGAGAGGTACAGATGTGCACAACAAATAACCTAATAATGTATTCGTAATTCCTGTATTTGTTGAGTATTTACTTTTAGTATAATATAATGCTGTCACATGACTCTCAAGCGCAATTTCTCTTCTTAGCCTAATGCCGGAGCCCGTTCCATCAGCGAGGATTTCCCTTCTTTACGAGCCCCGAAGGTTCCTTCATTGAAAGCTTCGCTTCTTTTTATCCAGGCAAGTTGGATGCTGCACACAGGCCTCGAAATTAATTTTTTTTTTCCTATTGCCCCATTACTGTCCCAAAACTAAATTTCAATTGTCCCGAAGTGAGGATGAACTGCCTCAACCTGTTTTTTGGGAAGAATTGTATGACTTCAACTTGAAGTCAACTTTATTTTACCTATGTTCACTCCCAGGCGCACTATAGTTGCAGAGAAGACCGGAAATTCGGGGGACTTTTCCGGATCCAACGTGTGCCTGATAAAGAACAGAAAGGCTGACATTCTGATGTTGATTATTTTTTCAGTGTCCCCAAAATGTCCCAAAGTGTCTTTTTAGTTGTCCCAGCCTAAATTTTAGTGGTCAGTGGCCATTGGACCACCTTTGGTTTCGAGCCCTGTACAAATCCTCAACTCAGTAAGTCAACCCCCAGGATGTTTCTTAGCGAGAGATACTTTCTTAACGTTTTACAACTTCCGTATGTCTGCTCGGAGTCTTAAAGTCGTCCCAGGGGAAGATGTAAGCAATATAGAAGCTGTAAATTATACTGGCCTCCAGGTACGTTCAAATCATCGACTTCAGCTAGAAGTATATAGGCAATATGAAATGGAACTAGGGACTTAAAACGCTGAAGGTTTATCGTTTGTACAAAGAAGGAAATCTCGAAGGCCATATGGCGAGAAGGCAAATGAAAGTCATCTAGCATCACTTGTCTGTAGAGTAATGAATATTAAAGTACGTATGCACTTTGCTAATCCAGGAAATGTGCAATAATGCCACGTAATGGCATTGTATTCTCACTGGAAATAAACTCGCGAGTTGGAATAACACGTCGGAAGATAGTTATGAGTACTGCCGGTAGTTGACAGTTTACTCTAGGATTTGGTATAACTTAAACCTCGGCAATTAGGAGTCAAATTTGGGTTTTCCGCATTGCAAAAACACGCTGCTGCTAGTCTACATGTAAGCCTACGACTAGCTCTCAATCAAGATTAGTATTCTAAATAAAGCATACGTTATTATTTTACTGGTGCAATGTAGCTGCTGAATTCCTCCAGGGCTTTTTGGCACATCACAATTCCGACTTCTGTGTTAAAATACAGAAACATTATGAGTACTGCTAGTAGTTGGCAGTTTACTCTAGGATTAGGTATAAGTTAAACTTTGCTCCAGCCGTAACAAATGGCAGCGTTATTTGATAGTGTGAAGGCCGTTTTACTGTGGGAAATGGACATCCATCCCTCTCGATCTTTACATTATAGAAAATCATAAGCTAAAGCATGCATGTGGGCAGCTTTTCTTAGCAGCACCTTACATCTAGAATGTCACCAATATTGTAGAAGCCTGTGAATTATTCCCACAAAGTTCTTTACGACTATCTTAAAATTTTGATCACTGCTTACACGTAGGTAAAAAAAGGTTAAAGGTAAAAAGTCATAGTCACTTTTTTTCACAATAAACAACACACGAGAAAAAAACACCCAGTTTTGTCCTGTGGATCTTTAGAGATATTTTATCTCTATAAATGTGCGAAAACGTTTTTCATCACCTATGGCTTCAGTTACGAGAGGGAAGATGAATGTAAAGTTTATTACGTACTATGTCAACTCTAATTTTCAAGACAGTTTTTTCAACCTAATTTAACTTGTGTAAATTCACTCTAATGAATAAAAGTTCAATGGCCTCACAAACTATTATCAGCAATACACAATAAAAAAAGGTTTATGTAGCTTAGAATAAAGAATTGATTTTTAGTTTACAGTCTCATGGTCGATAACACAGGTATTAAACAACAAAAGAAACCAAATTATCTGGTATTACGATGGCGCCTCCCGTTGGATAGCAGTGTGGGCAAATTCATAGCCAAATCTCATTTATCATACGAGTCAGTTTCTTAGTAAAACGTTAAACTTTATTCCAACACACAATTTACAGAGATCAAATTTTCAGCGACCACTGTCGTATTCATCGCTGAAAATTTGATCCCTATTAATTGTGTGTTGGAATAAAATTTAACGTTTTACTATGATTACTACCAACACTGATGAACTTTCATGAGAGTCAGTTTCTAGCCAGTTGAATTCGGATTTCAATTTATTCATTTTGACAAAGTCGTGAAAAGCTAGAAGGGATTGAATGAATTGTGCTTTAATTTTTACAAACGGTAGATTAAAAATCAAGACAAGTGAACAAAACACACTATGTACAATCAACATTCACACAAAAACAGGACAGCCGTTGGTTATCACAATCAACCATTGTCATAGTAAAGTCTTACGGCACAATGTAAAAAAGACTGTTCAAACGTTGAGTCCTAGCTTTTGGTAAGGTGAACATGTTGCTGTTGCAATTATGAATTTGTTTTTACATGGTCCATAGTTTGATTCATCGTGTCTGATAACTAGCAGTGATGGCATGGTCCATATTTACTCAAATTATCTCATTACACAAAACAAAGTTAGTAAAACCTGAAGGTATTATGAGGGTTCTTTACAATGAAGCTTTTATCACTTTTAGACCATCTAACGTCACATCACCCCGCTGGCGTGAAACAAACAGGATGAGTACAGAATTACTGTCTGAAGGGGTAGTAATTTATCATCTGATGGTGTTCCTAGAACCGACTGCCACGGGTGCTTAGAAATGGTTATGACATCCAAGCGCTACGATTTAATAAAAAAACTATGTAAATTTGTTCATACATGTTTCAAAAAGAGAGAAGACATCCTGTAGTTAGATCCTGTAGATAGAAACGTAGCACAGAAATGTAACAATTGCTTCTTCTATTAGTGTACCCATGTTATCTAACTTAATGCATTTGGCCCGCGTAGGGCGTGAATATGCAATAAAGTTCATTGTCATTAAAAATGTGGACACCAGGCATGTCAGATCATCTTGCAGTTAAAAATAATCCATGCCTGATATGGAAGGCTTGGCTTGTTTCATCATGTCGTTGAATGATGCCAGAGGCTTGACATCAGGCTTGACCATAGAAAGGCGCTGCTGCCATCAAGGGCTGTTTGTCGATCTTTATGAATGGACTCTGTTCTACGCACGCAAGGCCCAGCTTAGACTGATACTCTTGTTCAACTGATACTCTTGTTCATGTCTGAAAGGAGTTGTCATGCTACTGACGAAGGCAATGTAGGTCCTTCTCACTATGTCATGAAGTGGCAGCAAATTATGTCTCTATATATCCATTTATATATAGCCAGTTTCATAATTATCTATCTCTATATGTATATATAGTAGTCCACTGTATTCTGCTGCTGCAGTAGCCTGGCATCCTGCAGCATCAATCAGTCTTTCTTTAGCTCTCTCCACTTCGTCCTGTATATATAGCACTCTATATAGCCAGTTGTATATCCCTCCACACACACACACACACACACACACACATACACACACACACACACACACACACACACACACACACACACATACACACACACACACACACACACACACATATATATATATATTTATATGGATAGATAGATATATAAGTTAATACAAGCATTGAAATTTTGTTTAGCTTTCAAAACTAGTGCGTACAACCGGTTACCTCGTTACTCCATCTGATTACAGCAGCCAGATTGCCTGAGGCGGTGCATTAATGCTCACAGATACTGTCTTTACTGTCAACAATTAAGCCGGCTACTAAGAAGCTTGTGACATTAAAAATATACATACTCGTATCGCGTCCCGTGACTTTCTTAACTCATAATAAGGGGCTAGCCTAAGTGTTTTTAACTATTCGTCTTGTATGTTTGTGAAAACTTATTACAGATGATTTTAACTCTTTCTCTCTGAGATAGAGAGAGATAGATAGGTAGATATGTGCATGCTATTTACAAAATTTCAAGATTGTATATGCATAGAAATCTTGTTTAGCTTTCAAGTACAACCTTTTACCTCGTTACCCCATCTGATTACAGCAAGCAGATTGCCTGAGGCGGTGCATTAATGCTCACAGATACTGTCTTTACAGTCAACAATTAAGCCGGCTACTAAGAAGCTTGTGATAGTCCCCCGGGACGCAGTTTTGACGCGCATAATCCCTGATATACCCGGAAGGCATACATTCATCACGAAGGAAATAGAGAGCAATGTGGGACATTGCCACGTACGCAGCATGGTTTTAATGTACCCTTTAATGTAGTGGAAATTTTGATACAGCGGAATGGAACCTTCTCTCGCAGTTAGTTGTAGGATGTCCGGCTATTAAAATAACGCGTTAAAAACTCTTCAACACACCGTATCAAAATTTCCACTCGCCCCGGAGCCTGCACAGGAGGCTAGTTTCAACGCCCAATAAAATGCAACAAACATGGTAACAGCATAGATAAAGTGCAGGGTGCCGATGGTGATGATGACTAAGATATTTATGATTTGGATGTTAATAAACGACAAACCTAAGTGAAGAATGACTTTGATCTAGAAAACATCACAAGTAACGACCAGAGATCATGCCGGAAAAACTCTGTGCATGGGTTTGACTTGCAAGTCTAATTAATAAAGAATAGTTTAGGATATTTATTCTTGAGTATGATGCCGAAGGTAATGGTGAGTAAGAGATTTATGATTTTGATGTTAAGAGCTGACAAATCTAAGTGAAGAATGACTTTGATCTTCAAAACAACGCCTGCATTTCAAGTTGACAAGTAACGACTAGAGATCTTACCCTCAAACCCTGTGCATAGGTTTATTTCATACTATTTTATTTTATGAAAGTTAGGGTATCTACATGTATTCTTGGCTACAAGTATTCTTGGCTACAATTCAAACTAATCTATGGAATATTCTTCTGCTATCTTTCTCGTTCCACCCACTGAGAAAAAAAAACTTGGCAGCTCAGGTTGTTGACGAGCATCTATAATTTCCCCGCCCACCCTTCCCTGTAGCTTATTATTTCCTTATCAACAGTTTCCCGATAAAGCCCTCAAATGTATCTTACATTAAATCAATAAAGACACTCTGCTAAACGTGCTACAAACCTCGAGGATTACACTGTCTTACGGCATTACCAAAGTGCTATTGAAGTGCTTAATGGTAATCCTGCTGCTATTAGTAGGCGTTGAAGGATCTTTTGAGTTATTGCATCGAGTGTTTGAAATCGTTGAGAGGAATATCTACCACATACTGAGTTCATTGTTGAAGGATCCAGAAGTGTTTTGTACAATCTTATCTTTTGATGACAAGAGTTATCACATTTTGAACTGTGCATTAGCGGATTAAATTTTCGTATGGAAATGTATAACTGTGAAGGTAAGTAGCAAAAAAGACTACAAGGGTGATGTACGTGTAGTTTGCAATGGATTCTAGCCTTTCGTCTGAAATCGTATATGTTCACAAATATCTGGGCTTGAAGTCTAATCGGTTCCTTGCTTTTGGAAACGCACTTGTTTACCAATGAACCAAGTGTATTTATCTATGTGAACAAACACACACACACACACAGCTGCTCCGAAATATTTACTTAGTTTCTTCATCTATGTTTTCAGAGAAGCTTGGAAAATAGCGTAAAAGGCTAATTATCATTAGTTAAAGTATATCATGGTATGGAATACAGTACTTTAAACTGACAGAAATTACTCATTAAACGTACAAACCTCATATTTTACTGCAGCTAACTGGCAAAAATTCAAGAATCTAACAATACCCAATATGACTATTAAATAGTTGATACCTCGAGGACTGTATAAGGACGATTCTATCTAAGATGGTCCAATAATCTTCCCCGCAAAGGGCAGTTTTCTCATTGACTTGGACCACTGTGGCCTGGACCGTCCTGCGCTGTTCGTCAGAGATCATAGATATGAGAACTGTCTCTGCGCAACTCCCCAAAGCAAGGGCAGTCTCCTACCACAAATGTCACTCTGATGAAACACATTTATATTCATAGAAGTCATTTTGTGTGGTTCAAGTCTGGCATCCGGGCAGACAGCTTGGCAACGTCATTTAAAACTTAGGAAGGGCAATGCTAAAAAATATGTTTCTTTGTTTCAAAAGTACGGCAACTTTGTAACTACTTTTTCCTGTGTGTCTGCTACATGTATATGCTGTGCATCTCTGAAATCCCTCTACACGCTCTTAATTTAAAATCTTTAAATACAAATTAAGACTCTCTTTATCTTTATCTCCTGCTTCTAAGCCTCAGTTATTCTGTTATCTCCGTGTTCTTCGCTTCCAGGTGTTGAGAGTTACTGAACCTGTTGAAGTGATGATCTCTAAAGAAATTATTCTGATACCTTCACATCTGTTCATCTCTGAATCACTCTACATGCTCGTTGATTATAGACTTTATCTGTAATTCCTGCTTCTACGCCTCAACTATTCTGTTATCTCCGTGTTCTTCGCTTCCAGGTGTTGTCTGGAGTTACTGAACCTGTTGAAGTGATGATCTCATAAGAAATCATTCTGACACTTTTACAATGGTCTTTTGTGTTCTAAGTGTGGCCCCTTTTAGACGTCATGCCGGTAGCGAAACAATAGTCTTTTGTGTTAAAAATACGACACACACACACACATGACTGTACCAAAAATGGGTCTGTGACGCACCTGTTCTTATCAACACACAAAGGACAATTTCTTGTACTAATATCTTCTCGACAAATATGTCACGGACGTTTTAAACTAATTTGCGGGGTAACAATGGTCCATTGTGTTAAGAATACGACACACACACACACACACACATGACCAAAATACCAAAAATGGCTCTCTGACGCAACACACAAAGACTAATGTCTTGGACTAACATGTACTCGGCAAATATGTTCCGGACGTTTTAAACTAATTTGCGGGATAACAATGGCCCTTTGTGTTAAGAATACGACACACACACACACATGACCAAAATACCAAAAATGGCACTGTGACGCAACACACAAAGACTAATGTCTTGGACTAACATCTACTCGTCAAATATGTTCCGGACGTTTTAAACTAATTTGCGGGATAATGTGTGTACGCTCTGGTCCCTCTGTTCCCCGTCTTTACGTCACACTGTTGGCATCCACACGTCATGTTCGCAACAAGAAGGATGCGGTCTCCCGTCTGATGCCATGCAGCATTACTCAATCCGTTAGGAACGTCTCTCGGGACCAGACGTTCTTCCGGGATAGTTTCTGATAAACCCGGCGGATGACAGACCCTTCCGCTCGCTGCATCTCCGCTTGTCGACTCTATTTACCAGATACGTTTCCCCTGTATTAGCGTGTCTCCACCAGCTGAAGGTTAGGCTATGCTGATTTTATTATATAGATAACATCCGCGCGCGCATGAATGTTCGGCCTTTAAAAAAGTTTTCGACCATACTGTGTCTTATAGTAAAACAATTACGAAAGGAGGAAAATATACCATAACTTGCAAAAAAATGTTCAAAACCCATACCATGAAGAAATGTTGAATGACTATTTACTACATAAAACTGAGTCCACCGAGGCATCAACCAGGTCCTCAGACTTTGCTTTCATTAGGTTTTTCTACTTAACCATATTTTCAAAAAATCCGAGAACTAACAAATTAAATTGGTGTGGCCTTAGCGTGTCTCCAGCAACTGAAGGTTAGGGCATCTCCTAGTCGATCGGGTCGGACAGCCATGCGGGTGACGACCGTGAACCAGCGGCGAAATGTCACCCGAAAGGTGGGGAAGGTTCAAAGTTCCATCAGACTGCCCGGTCGGGCCCCGGTTTGGAAATGTGACCTCAGCATAAGCCATGGTCCCCTGTAGTAATTGTCTGACACTGTTGCCAAGAAGCGTGCTTGATGCCGGCTTTGGTAAGAAACCTATAGGATTGTATGCACCAACCAGGTCCTCCGACTTGAGGGGAAGGTTCAAAGTTCCATCACACTGCCCGGTCGGGCCCCCGGTTTGGAAATGTGACCTCAGCATAAGCCATGGTTTGCTGTGGTAATTGTCTGACACTTGCCAAGAAGCGTGCTTGATGCCGGCTTTGGTACGGAAATTATAGGATTGAATGCACCAACCAGGTCCTCCGTCTTTGCTTTAAAAAATCCGAGAACCAACAGATAAAATTGGTGTGGCCTTAGCGTGTCTCCAGACGCTGAAGGTTAGGCCATCTCCTAGTCGATCGGGTCGGACAGCCATGCGGGTGACGACCGTGAACCAGCGGCGAAATGTCACCCAAAGGTAGCTGAGGGATTGCGTGAGAAAAATGAATTATCCTACTTTTTAGGAATAGTCTGGGAGATTTATGGTCTATTTTTACACACTGATTGTGGCGGAAATGTGCACAGTGTTAAGAAGGATGAGACTTGGTCCTGGAATACTTCCTACTGCAGTCCTGGCGTGTCGTTACTAAGACTGTAGACTTTGAAGACGAGAATCAGTAAAAGAGTTATCAACCAAGAATTGAAGTGTTCAAAAACTCGTATTCACCAAGAACTACCGTATAGTGGAACTCGTTGCCACCAAGCACAGTTGGGACATCATCACTAGAAAGCTTTAAACAACTGCTGCAATTAAACGTGTAAAGAGTGAGTGTAACAAGTCGTTTGGTGTGGCATAGCTAGTTGCTGCCGCGCCGCGTGCCTGCGAAGCTGGTGTGTTACGCAGAATGGCAGTTATACCGGCTATACCAATACAGATACAGATGTACCACTTAGTTGCAATACAAGGCCAATGGGACATTTTTTCTGTACGAAATGTACACAGTTGTGTAACAATGACACATTCCCGACAACTTTTGGGGAAGTCATTTACTAGTATTCTTTTTTATGTGCAGTATTTTGTACACATCTTGAAAATGGAATCAAACTGCCTGACCCTAAAGCGACCCCATCCCTTGCCCAGGCTATAGCCCCGTTCTTGCTCAGGGTAATGACAACTCGGCCAGCACTGGCCCTTTGATTAGCTATTTCCTGCCGAGTGTCCGGAGAGCCGTTGGTCATTTGGCTTTATCGTGCACCTAGTTCCCCTGGACTCTCTTTCGAACACGCCAAGAATTGATTAAATGATATAACTCTACAAGATAGCCCCATATATCTACTCCAGGCGATTTTTCTGCCACGTGAGCTTCAAAAGTCATCTTACATGTGCATGCCCGATGCTTATATGGATATGTATCATTCGTAGGTGTTCCCAAGGAGCTTATTGGTGTTCCTGATAATTTATTTTATGTTGACGGCAGCGAAAGTTCATGGTCTGAGAAAAATGGACATGTTCACGGAACTATATGTTCACGGTGGCAACAGGTGCAGGAAAAGGAAAGTCCAGGAATTATTTGTTAACTGTAATGATAAGTTAGTTCATGGTACTAAAGTGACAGTTAAAGCAGTGAACATAGCAGTACATTGAAAAAATCAGGAATTACAGTATGCGATTCACTGGACTCTAAAATGCATATATCAAAGCAGTAAATACAGCTTCTCTGCATCCACACACACTTTGCCACAAGCAAAT
The DNA here is from genome assembly GCF_001625305.1 of Branchiostoma belcheri. Classification (NCBI taxonomy): domain Eukaryota; kingdom Metazoa; phylum Chordata; class Leptocardii; order Amphioxiformes; family Branchiostomatidae; genus Branchiostoma; species Branchiostoma belcheri. Next base: position 974,994 of record NW_017802436.1, on the reverse strand, counting down.
AAGTTTCAGTTGGTAATGGAAGTTTAAAAAGCTCTTCGGTAAAACAGCCAGAAATGATTTATTCCTTATACTTGCACCCCTCAGACTAACAAAAAGTAGAAAAGATAGTTTCCTTAAGTCATAAAGCATCTGTTTGTCTCTGCTCTATTTTTGGTTTTAGCCTGCACTCCATCTATCCCCTGGGAAATCCAAGAAAGTTCCAGAAATCGATATGAACAATTTTTGTTTGGCTCCTTGACAGATCAAGCGTTGTTTCTCGCAAGAAGCTATCAAAATGACCGGCGGCCACCAGACGACGTGGCGCTTTCCTGAGCAGACCATAGTCGTGTGACGCCGGTTAGAAACCCTTTCCCATGCTGTATGTACTCTCCTGCCGTTAAACTGAATGGCTTCCGCCGGAATATGTAGGATAATCAAGCGGGATGAAGGGAGTTAGAGTGTGCCTATCCCATGCTCAAGAAATTGATCTCGCCAGGTCCTTAGCCCTCGAGTGAGGAGTAGAGAATGTGTGAGTAGATCCGAATCAATGGACGAAATAGGTTCTGATACACTCATATATCCTGCCCGTATATTTCCGTATTCTTAATTTTCTGTGTCTAGATTCCGTCGCATTCACTCGTATATACTCGTATTCGATATACACGTATACTATTATTTGATACACTCATATCTGTAAAGAATGCGGAAAAGATACGGGGCGGGATATGAGTGTATCCGAACATATTTCGTCCAGTGCAAACGTCATGCAAATTTAATGAGGCTTCATCATGCGGAAGCCGTTCGCACACCACGTACTCCTACAGGTCCGGGAAGTGATCATGTCATGATGACGTCGTTACCGGAAATACTACGTCATCTCTCCGCGAGCCTACTTACCTGTTGGCCACCTGATCACGTCATCACTCGTTTCGCGCGCGCTGCCGCACTCCGCGCCGTGCTTGGAGAGGTGAGGTCTCTAGCTGAGGCCGACCACCTGGATGATTTGATTGCCTGCGATAATTCTTTTTGTGACGGAAACCGCAGAATAAGGTACGGGTTTCGCTGTGGATGTGCGTTGCCGTAGTGTGTATTTTTTATCCGTTTCGCGGATTCAGAAATGACTTCACTGCTGTTGCGTAGAACATGGAAAATTCTAGGCGCTATACGGATTCTTTTTCGTATCTTTCTTAAAGAAGACGGTGTATTTTCTTGACAAGGCTTGTGGATGATTTGAGTGCCTACGATAATTCTTTTGTGACGGAAACCGCAAGAATAAGGTACGGGTTTACGTCGGTGAAGGTTAGACACCCAGGTAATACGCTACGCCGAAAAGCAGTTACTCAAGCAACTGGATATAGATTTTGGAAACGTCAGACGTTTTCAGCTAGTATCCACTAGCTTTCGTGAATCATGAAACGTCTGATCGTTTCCAAAATCATATCCAGTTGCTTAAGTAACTGTTTTTTTGGCGTAAGATAATGTACGGGTTTCACTGTGGATGTGCGTCGCCGTAGTGTGTATTTTTCATCTGTTTCGCGGATTCAGAAATTAGTTCACTGCTTTTGCGTAGAACATGGTGGAAAATTTGAGTATGCGGATTCTTTTTGTGAAGAAAACCGCAAAATAAGGTACGAGTTTCACTGTGGCTGTATGTAATGCGTATTCTTCGTCTCTTTCGCGGATTCTCGTACAGAGAAATTAGTTCACTGCTGTTGCGTAGAACATGGTGGAAAATTTGAGCCGCTATGCGGATTCTTGTTCTTGCCTTTCTTAAAGAAGATGGTGTATTTCTTGAGAAGGCTTTCGCTTGGGTTGCGCTTGTTTAGCTAGCTTAAGCTGTAAGCACTGTTACATACCGCTTACAATTGGTCATCTATTCGATGTTACAGTGTGACTTCTTTTTCATCTTTCTCAAAGCAGTTGACGTGGTTTTGATGTAAGGGGCAATTATTGGACTCTCCCCAAATCTGTGTCCGTCAGGTGTGGTTCACACGGGTATGCTAAGTGTTGCCCAGCGTCATTTTCTTCTCCCTTACAAGCTGTAGCATAGGCTCGGTCTAATGAAAATGGAACACAGTGGGTTGCCAAGAACGGGTTGATGAGATATCACAAAGGCTGCATTTTCTGTCGCTAAAGGCACCCCGCGGGAGTTGATTGTATCAAACAGTTGTGTGACATCTTTCTTCTTTAATTAGGACGACATACCTAGATTGACGTCGCTCATGTCACTCGCGTTTCTGTTGTACATTAGCTGGGATACCGAAGCTCAAAAATGGGTCGTCTGTAAAGAACTGCTGCGTAATGACTTTTGCGACTGTCTCAAGGCAGTGTGCCAGGTTCCATGTACGGAAGGCGCAGCGGGCTACGGGGAACTCACTCTCAGTAAGCTTGTGTTTTTTTTATCAGATTCTGCATTGGTTGATTGTACAGAATCGTTGTTTGACGACGTTCTGCTAGTTTTCAATTGTTGCCGAGTACCTTTATGTACTATGTGCCGGCTGTACCACTGTTTGACTTTGTGTCTTCCTGGGTCGGTTGTACAGATCCGTTGTTTGATGCTGACTCTGGTGACGTGTCTTTTTCAAGGTGCTGAAGAGTGCCTACATGGGTCTGTTGTACACACAGCGTTTGCCTTTGTGTCTGCCTGGATCGGTTCTCGGTTGTACAGAACCGTTGTTCGACTTTGTTTGACACTGTTTCTGATGTTGTGTATTTCTGTACAGGTGCTGAAGAGTCTCTGTATGGGTCGGCTGTACAGAACCGCTGTGGTGACGGTACTTCTGACTAGGTCGGTAGTAAAGAACCGTAGTTCCTGACGTTGTATTTGGTGTTTTTGTACAGGTGCTGAAGAGTTTCTGCAAAGGTCGGTTGTACAGAACCGTTGTCTGTATAGGTTGGTTGTTTCCTGACGTTGTATCTGGTGTTTTTTGTACAGGTGCTGAAGAGTTTCTGCATGGGTCGGCTGTACAGAACCGCTGTGGTGACGGTGCTTCTGCTGTCTGTTGTACAGAATCGTTGTCTGTCTGGGTCGGTTGTTTACTGACGTTGTATCTGGTGTTTTTTGTACAGGTGCTGAAGAGTCTCTGCATGGGTCGGTTGTACAGAACCGCTGTGGTGACGGTGCTTCTGCTGTCGGTGCTGTCCCCGACGTGCCAGGTGTTCGGCGTGAAGCTGTACAAAACCGTTGTATCAGTCTGGGTCGGTTGTTCATGATATTCTATCTTCTGTTGTAACTGCAGGTGCTGAAGAGTTTCTGCATGGGTCGGCTGTACAGAACCGCTGTGGTGACGGTGCTTCTGCTGTCGGTGCTGTCCCCGACGTGCCAGGTGTTCGGCGTGAAGCTGTGCGGGAGGGCGTTCCTGCGGGCCACGTTCCTGGTCTGCGGGATGCACAAACGCTCCGGACACGACGCCACCAGACAACAAGACTTCTCAGGTAAAATATAACGATGGATACGTCTAGTACATAAATATCTACTACAGAGTTAAGTAGCAGAAAGCCCGAAGATGTTGAACCTGTTTCAAACAATTTTAGCATAAGTTTTAATTCTACTAAATTTATAAATTAAAAACAGGGCAGAAAGCAGGTCGACTTCTCAGGTAAAACACAACAGTAGTTCAGTCTATACTCAATATCTATGGTAATATTAGGTAGCACAAACGCTCAGGTAAAATCATTTCATTCGATCGGTCTAAATATATATCTACGGTAAGATTAAGTGGCAAAAACTAATAATCACTTCCTGCGGGCCACGTTCCTGGTCTGTGGGATGCACGCTCCGGACACGACGCCACCAGACAACAAGACTTCTCAGGCAAAACATTACAGTGCACTGGCGAGGTCTTTCCTGCATTGAGTCGTCCCTACTTGTTACTAACACACTAAATTCACTAGTCGTGTGTTTTAAACCCACAGGATCAGATCCTTAGTGCACTTACCTTTATTTCTCTTTGTCTTATTTCTACCGGTCACTTGTTTTGTAACTAGCACACGCGCAGCTGCCAATGATCCAATTGCTATTCGATTAAGCAGTATGTATGATGATGATTCGTCTATATACAATATCTACGGTAGCGAGGTTGAACCTGCTTCAACTACATAAGAAGATTTTGGAAATAATTTAAATTCATGCTAAACATGACAGCAAGCACGCTGCACTCTCGGGTAAGGTTTGCAGAATGTACAGTTGTTGGCTTTAGCTTCATTAGATTGATACATACCTACATATATATATGTCAATGAAGAAGAAAATCATAACGAAACCAAATGAAACATTGATTTCTTAAACAGCTTTTCTGTTAGTCTACCCAAAGAGCTATCGTAAGATTGAGCCCGAAGATGCCAGACATACTGGGGCAAAGACCTCCAGTAGACGGTTTTGAAAAAGACAGTTTTGAACTTTGCTGCCATCAGATATCAGACAAGCAAACGTCTCTGTTCGACAGCCAGACTCTCGCGCTGCGATTGAAGCGTAGAAATTGGGATCAAAGATGTCAGACACACTTACTTCCATTGATCCTCGATTGTATATTTCATATTTCAACTTTCATGTCTTTGGGATGCTACTGAAGTCTGTGCCTTCAGACAGCCCGTCTTCACTGATGTAGCCAGAGAAAATACAAGCTCCAAGATAAGAATGTAGTTTATTATTACATCTTTCACAAAGGCCATACCAATTTAATTTGTTGCTTCTCGGAATTGGCATCTTCATTTTTTTTCTGATTTGCAAAAAAAAAGGAATCTGGTTCAGAATTAACTCAAATATGATCATATTTGAGCTCAAAATTTTCCCCCAACATTGGAGGAAAGTCCTTTTCTTCCTAATTGCTTGTTACACTTTTTCCATATATCAATGTGCAGTGATTTCATTAAAAGTTCAAAATTTATGGTTAAAATATTGACCCAGCTTTTTGTGTTGACTTCATGGCTCCTATCGTAAAATTTGGGGCTATAGTAGGATGCCTACACATGTTTTAATTTTTTTTTTTTTGTCCCTGTCGCTAAATATTTTTTTCTGAAAAATCCGAGAACCAACAAATTAAAATAATGTGGCCTAACAGTGTAATAAAATCGTCTGATTGATAAAAAGTTCGCTACTTTCCTTCCCATAGATAGAAATTGAGCCTGGGTAAAGTTGACGTCTGCATGTCAGGATATCTGCTGGGATTTTATGTGGGGCAAAAGCCGGAAAGAGAGGCAGCAGACAGACTCGTGTCTCCAGCAAGTCTGCTGATAACTGTCAACGTTTCTAACTTTTGATCATCCTGCAAAGATGTTCACGGAGAGTGGCAGTCTGCGTTGGGTTTTGGCCGGTCGGTGACCTTTATATGATATAATATGAATCGTTATTGCATGTTCTTGCCCAGATGGGCTAAATGCACAAGAGGATGTCCAGTATGTATAACATGAGTATTTCATACTGGTACGCTATATTCTAATGCAAAAGTGCTAGGAATCTATACATTACAATAATACTATAAACTACCTATCATCTACTGTTAGTTGCCCTTTCTTCTCTCTTTTTGAAACATTTGGAAACATAATTACATAATTTGTCTACTGTACATTCGTTCTTATATGACATCAAGTGTTTAAACATGCCCTGCTTTGAATAAAGCAAAGCAAAGCAAAGCAAAGCTTTTCTTGACGTTTGCATTAAAGGCATCCAGTGCAGGGTTTGGAAACCCGATTTTTCAAAGCCAATATTCTAGTCATTCATCTAGCTACATAGTGAGTTGAAACCACACTGCCCCAATGTATATTGACCCTCATGGAGCAAAAATACACAAAATTCTGACGGAAATGGTTACTGGAAGGTCCCTTGGCTGATTTGTAGAGTACTACCCAGAAAATAAAGGACTAACCTTGGAGCTTGTTTCTGCAATTTTAAAAGCCCAAAGTATGAAATGCTGACTCAAATGTGCTAATGTGAAGCAGTATGTGTCAATATCACAACATTGTCTTATTCAGAATTTTGACAATTTTGCTGCCCTGAAATCACATTGGATACTAAGGAGTTGATTTTATTGCTTCCGTCAGAAAAAAACATAGTTACAGAAGATTGATTGTGAAAAGTATGGATAGAGGGTTTCAGAAAGATTTAAAACGCCATAACTGTACACAGAAGTAAAGTGCTCGCCAACAAGCTTTCGGCCAGTCCTCTGACCCTTTTCAAGTTGAAATGATACGAAGCCTAAGGATAGAAGATGTTGCGAGAGAAACTTCTCAGAGGAGGCTCCAGGGATGTATATTCCATCTTAAGTTGTTCATTCCTTTAAGGGGAGAAAGTGAAGACAGGAAGGAGACATTTTATCCTTCCCCAGCGTAAAGTCTGCATTGCCTAGATATTCTATAAATCACATTAATCATATATATCGGTAGCTTATTCTCAATTTTCTATTTCTGTATATTTGGGTAGATTTTCAACTCTCTCTTCTGAAATAAATGAGTATCTGGATTCCAGTGGTGAACAACTTTTTAAAGCCATTTAAGCATTAACACGAGAGGACGTCTTTCTATTCATTACTCCTTCAATACATGTCGTCTATTTTTCCCCCGTCTTGTTGCTTGAATTATAATCATGGACAATTTTCAGATTTTCCTGTCTTTGCACGCTGGGATCGGCAAATGCATGGTATTATTCACTCTTAGGGTTCTTCTACTAAATATATAATAGGTAATGCATCCCCATGTAATTTAATCACAGGATCACTCATCTAACGGCGTACTCTTTGTCACTCTATATGGTGTAGCAGATCGATTAGAATGGTTGAAATGTTTTGTTACAGCTCGAAACCTTAGCTGGCATGTGATATTCCTTTTTGCTTATATTTTCCTGTCCTATGATATAGACACGCGTAATCTGCGATATTCGTCTTGACACATGCAATAGCGTCTGCCGCTTCATCCATCCATTCTTCAACTTCGCAGCTTCAGGTATTACTGTGGTGCTGTGATCCGTTTTGACACGTGGTATAAATGAACTTGTAAATCGCTGCAAAAGGCAATATTATTCCATAGAAGTTACTACAGTTAAGACTGAATGCCAGTCTAATGTTTATATCTCTCAAGCTTTAAAGATACATTCTAGAAAGCTATCATCTCCCTCTTTTTGTACCCAGCCATCTCGGCAAAAAGCAATTCTATACCATAGAAGTTTCTACAGTTAAGACTGAACACCAGTCTAATGCTTTTATCTCTCAAGCTTTAAAGATACAATCCAGAAAGCTATCTCCTTCTTTTTACCCAGCCATTTCATGTTAGTTCTACAAGCGGTATAATGTACTTGTAAATCGCGACAAGCAATTCTATACCATAGATACTACATATAGTTACTACAGTTAAGACTGAATGGCAGCCTAACGTTCTAACTATCTCTCAAGCTTTAAAGATACATTCCAGAGCGCTATCATTTCCCTCTTTTTGTACCCATCCATTTCATGTTAGTTCTACGCTAGGTATAATAAACATGTAAGTCGCGACAAAAAGCAATTCTATACCATTGATACTACATATAGTTACTAAAGTTAAGACTGAATGGCAGTCTAACGTTCTATCTCTCAAGCTTTAAAGATACACTCCAAAAAGCTATCTCCTTCTTTGTACCCAGCCATTTCTTGTCGGTTCTACGCGCCTCATTCAGCACTTAATGTGATACGAAACGTCCACAGAGACTGCCTGTTCCGTACGACGTACACAAACCCGCCTTTTGATGAACCTAATAGCGGCAGCCATTAAACATGTACGCACGTTTTACCACTCAATTTGCTGGCAATGCCAGAGGGTCCCGTAAAGAACGTCAGCTGAAAAAATACTCCGCGCGGATTTTACGACGGTTGTAAAACACAGACGTGGCCGTAAAAGTTTCTCACCGTGGACGGGCTTGACGCCGTGTCGAAACATCGTCCTTTGATCTTCTGGTATCACCCGGGTATCGGCAGGGTTGTAAAACGTATGCCGTTGAACGTTACGTGTTATTAAGCTAATGTCACGGTGTCTCCCAGGCGCAGTATTAGTGAGAACGGCGGAGTGAGGAACGCGTTCGTGACACAGAGGTCAGGTCTTGATGTTCTGACCTCATAGACCGGGCAGCTCAGCCCATCTGTCCGAGATGGAAGAGCGGAGCAACAAGCATTGATCTTGAACTTGGAGGAAACTCGAAATGACTTCATACGTGGAGAGAACTCCATCTTCATTACATGTCTTCCATATATAGTTCCTAACTATAAAGTATACAATACATACACCGGAATAATTATGCCAGCCCATACAGTTAGAGTAAGCCCTGTATGTTCAAATATTCATCTTAACACCAATTTGTATCTATCGGAGATGGATCTTAGTTGAATCTTAGATGGATGATAGTTCTTAACTATCAAGGATGCAGGATGTTCTGACTGTATGCCAACCCATACAGTTAGAATAAGCTTTGTATGTTCAAATATCCATCTTAACACCAGTTTGCATCTCATTGTTTTTCCTGCCTCGGTTTCCACATGATTACGCTGATGGCAAGCTTAGCAGAATAAAACAAAAAAGTCTTAAAAATGGGAACATGTAAAAAATTTCTAAACAAATGCACCAATGCAACTGAAGAATGCCGTTGAATCCTGGATACCTTTTTTTTAAACTCAAGTAACATGCTTGCAAACATTAACCTGAGGTCATCCTGTCCCTCCCGTTTCCTTGACCCTTCTTCTTCTCTGGTCACCACTGCTTTACCCTTCCCCTCCAAAACTCCGCGCATGCCCTTCCACTGGGGGTCAGGGCTTCCAGGTCTTTCTTAATGCAGGGTTCGGGCAGGAGGGGGCAGACAAGGAGATGCCTCATAGCCTGCTCCTGCCCACAGTCACATGCAGTTTGTCCGTCTGGGATGAGACCCCACGTCTTCATAAGTGTCCTGCATCTTCCTGTGCCTGTTCTTAGGCGGTTGAGACATGCCCAGGTTGGCCATGTCTCCTCCGCTCCTGGAGGGAGGGATTCCTTCGGGGTGAAGGTTAGCTTGTGTGGGGCTTCTTGGAGATGGTGGGACCACATGGCCATCCTTCGTGACTCTGCACTACCGCTACGTGACCATGAGTGATACATCACTAGACTTACGGAAGGACATACCATAAGGACGTGTGGCCGGAAGAAGCAGTAATTGAGTTTCAAGACAAACTCATGTTCTCTACGCTAGCAGTGGGGGCCTGGGGAATATAGCACAATTACTTTTAGCATGGGACGGGTAATAGAAGGTAGAGAGGCGGTGGCCTAATGACAATTCCATCAACTCTGGCTTGAAGAGTGGGAAAAACCTGCTTCACATCCAAAACACGAGTCCGTACATTTTCAGGCCTTGAAATTAACTTTTCTTTCTATTGTCCCAGCACTGTACCAAAAATTAATTTCAATTTGTCCCAAAAATAATTTTCAATTTCTCCCAAAATAAATTTCAATTTGTTCCAAAAATAAATTTCAATTTGTGTTGTTCACATCCAAAATATGACTCCGTAGGTACATTTTCAGGCCTCGAAATTAGCTTTCCTTCCTAGTATTGTCCCAGCACTGCCCCAAAAAATAAATTTCAACTGTCCCAAAGTGAGGAAGAACTGTCCGAGCCTGTTTTTTAAGTATTGTATGACTTCAGCTTGAAGTCAATTTTGCTCCCAGGCGCACTATAATTGCAAAGAAATTTGGTAGACTTTTCCGGATACAAAAGCCGGGACGTGTGCCTGATAAACAAAAGATACTCTGATGAAAAATAGTTGATTATTTTTCTTTTGTCCCAAAAATGTCCCAAAGTGTCTTTTTAGTTGTCCCAGCCCAAATTGATATATTCTAGTGGTCGGTGGCCATTGGACCACCTGTAATGTCGAGTCCTGCATGACTCCGTAGATACATTTTACGACTGAGAATGTGGCAAGACGTATAGTACCTTTCTATTCAACGTATGAAATCCACATTCACCAACTAATCCATTGAGATATTTTTGAAGCAATGTCATAAATGAATGAGCTTGTACCTCGCGTTATAATGGTTTCTTTGTACGTCATTCTCCACAGGGTTTGGTTTACATGGAGAACATAAAACTACTCTTCAGGTACTTTTGGCTTTTTGCCAGTAGCTTCACGCCTATGGACAAAGTGTTTCAAAACGTTAATTCACGTATCTACACACACATCTCAGTCTGTAGTGCTGTGCTTATTCTTTGCATATTACGGTGAACGCTTTGAAGGCATCTAGTGCAATTTTTAGGGCTTGAAAACCCGATTATTTAAAGCCAATATTCTAGTCTGTTTTCTACATACTGAGTTCAAACCATACTATCCTATTTTATATTGACCCTCATGGGGCAAAAAAAAACTCCCAACATTCTGACGAAAAATGGTTACTGGAAGGGCCTTGGGCAGATTTTTAGAGTACCTCCCAGAAAATAAAGGGCCCTTCTTGGGGTTTATTTCTGCAGTTTTAAAGCCCAAAGTATGAAATACTAGTACTGACTCAAATGTGCTATGTGGTGCAGTGCGTGTCAATATCATGCAGATTGCCTTATTTAGAAATGTACCAGTTTTGCTGCCCTGAAACCGCATTGGATGCATTTAACAACCACGACGAATTCAATGTGACTGTATTTTGTTATCAATCCGTTTCGCTCCAAGAAGAGTCACTACTATAGCTAGAAGTAGTGTAGGACACAGGCACATCTGATAACCCTGAGTAGTGAGGCCACACCAATTCATTTTGTTGATTCTCGGATATTTTAGTTCAAAAGATAGCAAGCGGATATCATAACATGAGAGGGCTAGGAAGAAAACTTGAATATGAAGGTATGTATACATAAACCTGAGTCCACTGAGGCATCAACCAGGTCCTCAGACTTTGCTTTCATTAGGTTTTTCCAGTTAACCATATTTTTAAAAAAAATTGAGAACCAACAAATCAAATTGGTGTGGCCTGAACAGGTTTGATACCGAATTAGGTACATATTTATCCTAAGGCCAATGTCTTCTGTACCTGTGCCGAAGTAAAGATGGTATCTCAGCAGCTGCCTGATGTAGCTATAGGGTAGATTCTAGCCACTCTGTACGTCCTTTCTAAAGATTTGTGTGGGGCTTTTTCCGTGTCTCCTGTAATGGAGGGGAGGATAAAAGTGTGAATTTGATGTGGTGACAGAAAGAAAAACGAATCAGATGTACTTAGAAATAGAGAGATAGTTAATTATGAAGTGGCACCCAGGGAAAAATTGGCAGAGAGTGATGCTTTACTTTATCAAGTATAGAAAAACATTTTGCAGTACACACACAGGAACTTGTCTAGATCTGTAACATTTTGAACCTTCCAATGTATGACTTTTTTTACTTTACTCAAAACGATTGGCATGGTCTACAGTTGGATATCTTGCGTTATAGACGTATTTGTACATTCAATCAGATCTCTACTACTGTTTGGTTTCTTTTAATAGAAAGGGTTGAAAAGAGAGAGAAAGTCCAGAGTTGAAAATAGAATGCTTACCATATATGACTTTTTTTACTTTGCACAAAACGACTGACGTAGCCTACAGTCGGTCATATATGTATTTGTACATCCGATCATCAGATCTATACTACTGTATACAATCTTTGGTTTCTTTTAATAGAAAAGGTTGAAAAGAGAGACCCTTTGTGGTATGACATATGGCGGTTGCACTTCAACATAAATGGGAGCACACACTTCTCATGGGAGGCTGAATAAATCTGATAACTTCTGCCGACCTGCTTCGTGAACCATCTACAGAAAGCATCGCCGGCAATAACAAGAGCTCCCGCGGGATTTCGCAGTTTGATGAACAGATGCAGGAGATTCCATTTGGATGGAAACTAGACTGTGTTAGCTGAGCGGGTTTGCCTCTGACTCAGTCAGTAGGCTTCACTCATTACGCTGCACGAAAAGTTTAATCTACCAAAGGTAGTAAAGTCATGTAATGTATATTTTGTACACAGTATGTGGCTTTACAATCCGTAGTAAATAAAAGTCAAGTCCGGTAATTTCATTTACAACCGTTGTTGTCTGGAATACTGTAGGTTACTTAGTGCCATTAACAAGTTTTGAACGATTTTTGTCAAGATGTTTCATTGTCAAATTGTAAAAAGGAACATATTATATTTGACCCTAAATGGACACAGAGACGCTAGTGGAAAGACATGTCTCTACAACCTTAGCCTTGGAAACTAGGCTATGTTAGCTGAGCGGTTTTGCCTCTGACTCAAGAGTCAGTAGACTTCACTCATAAGCCAGGGTTTCCCGGTGGTGAGGCCTGATTACTTAACATATTTCATTCATACATTTCCTGTGGTAATTGCCTGACATCGTTACCAAGAAGCGTGCTTGATGCTGTCTTTGGTACGGAAATTGTAGGAATGTATTATGCAGACTTCAATTGCTAAATATATACTGTAGGTTACTTTAACAAGTTTGGAAGATTGTTTTTCAAGATGTTTCATTCCGTGAATAGTTTCATCAGGTAGGTAATTTAAAGGCACTGAGTAATTAAAGAGACTTTATAGCAGCGACACCTGTGCTGCAATGCAATGTGAGCCAGTCAGAATCGCCCTGAGGAAGGTGACAGACGGTCACCGAAACGTCGGCTGAATAAAAGACTTGGTTGTGTAAAAGGAATCTCCTTACTCAAGATGTTTCATTGTCAAATTGCAAAAAGGAACGCGTTATATATGGACCTAGATGGACACAAAGAACCAAGTGGAAAGAACTTTCTCTATAACCACAATCTTAACGGATTCTCGATAATATCAATCGATCACACGCTTATTTTGCTCTTTCCGACAGACAGACTAGGCGTGATTATACCAGCACCTGTCGTTGTTAGCTTCAGTTGTAATTCAACAGCCCGTCAGGTTGAAGTTCGTCAACTCTGTTTCGCATCTGGAATTGCCCGGCGTTATGGAGGCTTTACACTTAGCATCGGTATGAATTACCTTCAAAAAGTAATGGATTGACAGACGGTGGTGTCCTCAGATCACCTTTCGTATCAGACTTTGTATAGTAGTCTCTGACCTTCTACTGTTTGAAAGGTGCGCACATACACACACAGAGGGAGACACGCACACACACCCTCGCGCGCGCACACACACACACACACACACACACACACACACACACACAAACACACACACACACACACACACACACACAAACACACACACACACACACACATATATACACACAAACACCACACACACGCACAGACACACACATACACACACTTGCCCTTACGCTAAAAACAAATCTATCTAAACAATCCTTACATCATAGCCCAAGCCCTTGTAATGATATTAATGCATGTTCATACTCACTCGTGCCTATTGGCCAATCCCTCCATCTCCTCCTGATATTGGGTACATTTCGTCCTACAGTACACGTACTTACAACACGGAAGAGCATCCACCTACCCATTTACCTTCCATAACTACACATAAGGGCTTCATAATTGCTGATGCTATTACATGCAGACTTATGTAGACGTGCCACGCGGCATATACACCATAGGTACAATGCCTGGGAGGGGCATGTTATGTTGCAATGTATTAATCATACTACTACATGTATATACACTCAGTCGTACATACTAAAGGATACGCAGGCTAAAAGAAAAAAGGCAAGCCTAAACATAACTCAATGGTACAGCCCATTCTTTATATATAGATTTAGATTTATTTCAACTGACATGTTACAGATATGACAATGACAATGCAATATTAGCATAGACAGAATAAAGTTCAGTAACTCCCTGCTATTTTCTCTGGAAAATTCTAAATACGAGACATTGGCAAAAAATAAGCAAATCAAATAAACACATAAAATATATCTAGTTGCTACTGTCTCCTTTTGTGAGAACTAAAACTAACTTGATAATTCTAGCTCTTTCCTACGTATAGGGGCCTGTGTTTTATGGTGAATCGTTAAATAAGTGGAATATTGATGATAATTTCATAATGCTAGTTATTTGGCGATAATGTAATTATGTGCCTTAATAGGGTGTCTGCGTGACGCCGTAGGTGGCTTGATCTAATGTTAATGTCGGTAGATTACCTGATGATAACTATTGGGGCTGATGTAGAGCATCCAGCAAATCGACATAAGGTAAAAGTAATGGATTATCATTGGATTATAGATGTAATTTAGGCCGCACTTGGCACATCATGTGAATCAAAATGATGGTTAAAGAAACTGGTTTGACATCGAGCTTTTTTAATGCTGTCTTTAGGCCACACCAATTCATTTTGTTGTTTCTCGGACTTTTAAGTTCAAAAGATAGCAAGCAGACATCATAAAATGAGAGGGCTAGGGAGAAAACTTGAATATGACTGTATTTACTACATAACACTGAGTATCAACCAGGTCCTCAGACTTTGCTTTCATTAGGCTTTTCTAATTATCCATATTTAAAAAAAATCCGAGAACCAACAAATTAAATTGGTGTGGCCTTATTGAGTGGAATGTGTGTGAGTCTTAGGCAAAGTGACAATGCATTCCTATGTCAAGAACTCAGCATTCAACATTTCATCTTGATCTGAACGTCCTTGTACTTTTCCTAAAACAACGTAAAAATTATGTCATATTTATGTCCAATATGTCCAAACTTTAGAACAACCAATAATCTTATTGTACTGTCTACTTTAGTTGGCAAATATCTAAGTAAAAATGCCCGACTATATGCCAGTTTTCTAGATGTTAGTAAAGCCTTTGATTCTGTTTGGAGAGATTTGCAAATTGTCCCAATGTTTTAATTAATATGTACATGTGTCATTGTGAGCCAATTTGAAATCATAAATGGTGGCTTACGATAATCCATCTTGAAAAAAAAGAGTTGGAAAATGATGTCTAGTTATGACCTTTTATACTGATTTTGATTTAGTGGGTTTGGGACTATAAATAACGTTATGGGGCTGACTTATTCCCGTGTTGAAGAAAACGCAGCGAACCTGTCAGGACATGATGGCATAACGCCTAAAAAGTGGAGACATTTGGCATTCGCCCATGTAGCTTCAGGGGCCAAAGATGCTAAAGATAAGGCAAAGATAGCCAATAGAATCCTTTGCACAACTGACTTTTTTATGTGCCGACATTTTGACGGATTGTCAAGCTGCTTCTACTTCGCACTGCGGATAGACGTCGCTACAACGAGATGTTGCCTAGGAAAACATCAATTATATCACTATAACACTCCGACTCTCTATGAAAACAGACACCCCATCAATTTAGGAATGTTAAGACGCTGCCTGCGAATCTCAAGCAATGCGGCAAAGGAGAGAGCTTACATGGCTCTTGTAAGACCCTCCTTAGAGTACGGCTGTAGTGTCTGGGATCCCCACACCAAGGACCAGGTGAGTAGGGTGGAGATGGTCCAGCGTAGAGCTGCCCGTTTTGTCAGCAATGACTACAGACGTACAAGCTCTGTTTCAACTATGTTGCAAAACCTGGGCTGGCAGTCTCTGGAAGTACGTCGGAAGATCGCCCGCCAGGTCATGTTTTATAAGATTATACATAATGCTGTCTCCGTCCCACACTCAACCAGGATTGTCCCGGTGGCTCGATGCTCCCGCCGCATCAATCACACTCAAACATTGCAGGCCATCGCGAGCAGAACCAACTTCTACAGGCTCTCGTTCTTCCCCCGTACCATCGGGGAATGGAACGAACTTGAGCCTGGTGCGGTGGAGGCGGGGTCTCTCGCCCAGTTCAAATCTGAACTGGCGAGGACCCTGCTGCATTGAGTCACCCCATCATGTCTTGTATATATGTAAATATTACTAACGCACTAATGCACTTGTCCTGTCTTTAGCACACACAAAATCAGTTGTCTTATGTTCCTTTCTCAGTTATCCTTGTTTTTCCCTTTGTTTTTCATGTACCGGGCACAATTGTTACTAACAATATTGCGTAACGACTGCCAATAATACTACTCTGTAGTGCTGGGCAGTAACGAAGAAGAAGAAGAAGAAGAAGAATTTTGCCAAGTTCATCCACCTTACAATAAATCACAAGTTATGCTGCTTCAATATTCTTCCCCAAAAATGCATCCATCAGCTTTTGTCAGCTGAGAGTTCTTGGATGTGTCGGAAAAGCTTTTTGTCAGCTTTGGGGTTTTAGATGTGTCAGAAAGCTTTAGTAAAAGAGTAGCTGTAAGATAAGATTTCTTCATGCTGTGCGAATCCCTGGGTAGCCTGGAGATGTATTCCCTTAAAGGCGATTTCAGAGCAGCAAAAGTGGTAAAACTCTGAATAAGGCAATCTTTATGACATTGACACATACTGCTTCACATTAGCATAATCAGTATTTCATACTTTGCGTATTAAAAACTGCTGAAACAAGCCCCGAGATGAGTCCTTTATTTTCTGGGCGGTACCCTAAAAATCAGCGTAGGGCCCTTCCAGTAATCATTTTCCGTCAGCATTTTGGGTATTTTTACTCCATGTGGGTCACTTTACATTGGGAAAGTGTGGTTTCAACTCAGTATGTGACTAAAATATTGACTTTGAAAAATCAGGTTTCCAAACCCTAAAAACTGCACTGGATTCTCTTAAATGTCAGCATGAAACTTGGCAAACCTGGCGGGAGTCCACATCTATCTGTCATACAATCAACTACACCAGCAGGGCCGAATCAAAATAAATATTTTCGATTAAACGCTAATTTACCCGCAGTTTTCATAACATCGAAGACATAAAGGAGACTGGCAACGCAATTTATCAGATGCTAACATTAGGCTACCGTAGGCGTTACCAACTCTATTAGTCTGTGAAAATGGAATTTCTTAGTCATGATAAGGCCACACCAATTCATTATGTTGGTTCTCGGATTTTTTTTAAATGGTAAACTGGAAAAAACTAAAGAAAGCAAAGTCTGATAATCTGGTTGATGCCTCGGTTGACTCAGTGTTATGTATTAAATACAGTCATGTTCAAATTCTTCTTAGCCCTCTCATTTTATGATGTCTACTTGCTATCATTTGAAATAAAATAAAATGTCCTAGAAGCAACAAAATGAATTGGTGTGGCCTATAAAAGTAGGATTTATTTGCATTATTTCAAATGTACATCACATGGCACAAATGCTTCCCTCTTAACTGGGTACAATTTGGCACATCAAAATATCAAGAAACAATATATGAAAATCTTAATAAAGTACACACAATATTATTAAAATAATGCTTTGAATTCATACTTTATTGATACATGGTTGGGGGCAGTTATAGGAATAAATATAGGCCCCAACGTTTTGTCTTAAATAATACATTAATATATTCAGCCGTAGCTGGCAATAAAGCTAACTCAATCTACGTCTCCCATCGGCTGCGTCGGCCAAAAAGTAGGCTTAGTAACGATAAATGATATATAGTACCCCAGGTAGCCCTACCATGCAGCTTTATGGTCCATATACAGCCTCGTATGTGCTATTGAACCCCATGGTTATCCCCTTGACACCTTTGCTGAAGTTTGATAGTAGAAAAGCTTCTCTGCTCGTAAATATGTTGCCGTCAGACAACTCTCGAAGAGCATTACCCGTTATGCTAGCTTGGATTTCTGGAAAGTGTTCTCTTGATGAAACAGAGGCATCACATGGCATCACTCATACACAGGGATTTCAATGAATAACAAAACAATGCTGGTCCAACAGTTATTTCACCATCACTTTAAAAAAATGTTCTTTTGTTTTGTCTCTTCAGAATGCAAATTTACAAAAAGGCTCAAAGCTTAACACCAGAGAAGTAGTATCTAAAATGTTCTCATTATCATCACAATCATCATTCATCCTCCGAAGAGGTGGAGCCGATAAAGTTTGATCTCCAGAACTACTTTTTTCTAAAATGTTTCTAAGTAGCTAAAAGGAAGTCAAAATGTCATACATGCAACCCACTCGTTTGGGCATGTCCCCTCCTGGACCCTTTCAAACTGTAACATCACATTAAACTTTTTACAACCAGCATACTTTACATTGTAACTTTATGATGAGGTGCCTGTGCATAGTCATGAAGAGAGATTAGCAGTTCATTAGAATCTGTTAAGGACACCTGCGGTTTTATGACATGTGCCTGGACTAGCTCAGAACTTAAAGGTTATTTACTAATTGATGATTGTTCACACACCCACTGGTGACAAACTACTCTAATTGATGTAATTGCCATAAATTTGACCAATGGCATTTACAAGATGTTCACATCAAATGTTCGGATTTATGAATGAAAATTAATCTACATCTATGTTGATAGTTTCACGATTCGAATTACTTTTTCTGAATCATAAGGAACGTGAAATATTTAGCTGAATATCCACATGCCAAATTGTGCATACGTTTTGCAAACAATGGTTATATACTAGTATGCCAACCAAAGTTCACAAGGATTCCGCAAGTATGTTCATGATTGCCCTGGATCAATTGCAAAAAGTATCTAGCACGAATTCTACATAGTGTATATCGGGTAAATGATTACATAGATTAGGTTAACGGATGCTATAAAAAGGGCTATAAGCATACCCAGAGTAGGAAATGTATTTCATCTTCCCTATTCGTCTAAGTATCGTTATTACACCCCTTGAAACCCTTATTTAGTTCCCATACAAAACCTTTTGATAAGCGTGAAGAGCGTTCATCCAAGCAAGGATAATATTCGCTTCGTCATAGTCATTATCAGCATGTGACAATCACGTTTGGTTCGGAAATAGACCGGTAATACGCACTTCTAACGACCCCTGGAATGTACGAGTCCCGAAAACAATTATGCATCAAACGACAATGAAGGTTAGACATCCAGGTAATAAGATACGCCAAAATACAGTTACTCAAGCAACTGGATATGATTTTGGAAACAGTCAGACGCTTCAGCTAGTATCCACTGGCTTTCGTCAGTGACTGAGAGACAAGAGGAGAAATGCAGGTTTATAAGCACAACCTATTGGCAAGCTAACGACCCCTGGAAAGTAGGAGTTCCGAAAACAATAATGTATCAACTTTTAATTGTAGCACCGTGTACCTCAGGGCTTAGCTTGAAAGGAAAAACGCTGAGAATTAATGTGTTATGACACGACCTTCACGCTTGGTGTGGAAGGTGAACGCTTTAATAGCTTTAATTGAACGAAATAAATTTGTAGGGTAAGTTGATAACGTGCAAAGGTGTACGATAATTGCATCACTAGTCATAAACTAGAACAGTATAGCAACAAAAGTCATGATTCTACAGAATCAGATGGTTTGATCTGATTCCGTAGAATTAAGTAAGCTAAAAGTGGCTTTGACTGAGTGACAGAAATCTGTAGTCTAAGAAAGGTCTAATTTATACTTCGATTATACAAAATAAACATTATAAATAAAAAGTGGTAAATAGCACCATTCAAAGAAATGAAACAAGTTCAGCCTGTGGTTTGGAATCTATGGAATACATCAAATTTATTGAATGAAAGATTTATGAAATATCGGATCATTATTGTTGGAATGCATTTCCTGCGCTGTAAATTTAACTCTGCTCCGTAAATTTACATCAGCCAACTGTGTACTTCACAACCTTATTAGATACTTTGAGAAGTTAAAGCTATGCTCGAGACGTAGGTTATGTTGCTATAACATTCAAAATGTGTGAAAACATGTATCCTTCTGATTTACTATATTTATTCGCTGTAGAATGAATAGCTATGTCCCTTTAATACCCTTCTCAAAAAACCTATCCATTAGCTTTTGTCAGCCGAGAGTTTTTGTCAGAAAAGCTTTATGTCAGCTCAGAGAGGTTTTCAGATGTGTCAAAAAAGCTTTAGAGAAAGAGTAGCTGTAAGATAAGATATTTTCACGCCGTGCGCATCCCTGGGTAGCTGGTAGATGTATCACTGAAATGTCAGTATGGAACTCAGAAAACCTGGTGGGACTCTGTATCTATCTGTCATGTAAGCAACCACATCAGCAGGGCCAAACCAAATAAATATTTTCCATTAAACGCCAATTTACTGAAATATATGCGCCATCTTTAAACAAGGAGATAGAGCGGTCATAGAGCGATCCCCAGCAACTACAGACATGTTTCACTGACCTGCATATCCTGCAAACTATTTGAACATATTATATATAGCCAAATCATGAAGCACTTAGAAAGCTACAGTATATTGACGGATTACCTGCATGGATTCAGAGCCAAACGATCCACAGAAACACAGCTAATACTAACAGTCCATCCCTGGGTAGCTGGTAGATGTATCACTGAAATGTCAGTGTGGAACTCTGGAAACCTGGTGGGACTCTATATCTATCTTTCATGTCATTAACTACATCAGCACGGCCAAATCAAATAGATACTTTCGATTAAACGCTAATTTACTAAAATATATTCGCCATCTTTACAAAAAGGAGATAGAGCGGTCCCCAGTAACTACAGACCTGTTTCACTGACCTGCATATCCTGCAAACCTCTTGAACATTTTATCCATAGCCAAATCATGAAGCACTTAGAAAGTTACAGTAAGGTCACACCAATTTAATCTGTTGGTTCTCGGATTCGCCTCTTCATATTTTCTGATTTGCAAAAAAAAAAAAATAATAATAATGATAATTATGAGTTAACTAAAAAATGCTCATATTTTTCCCCCAGCAGTTGAGGAAAGTCAATGCACTGGTTTTATCAAAATTTCAAAATTCATTGTTTAAATATTAACCCAGTTGACTCCATGGCTCCTATCGTTGCATTTGGGGAGCCTGATTTGGGGCTATAGTAGGCTGCCTAGACCGGTTCTTATATTTTTTGCACTGTCGCTTCATATTTTTTCTGGAAAAATCCGAGAACCAAAACATTAAATTGGTGTGGCCTAACAGTCCATCCCTGGGTAGCCTGGGAGATATATCATTGAAATGTCAGTATGAAACTCTGGAAGCCTGGTGGGATGCCGCGTCCTCCCACGTAGACCACCTAACGAGGATAAATGGTTTAGATTAACTGCTAATTTACCTGCAGTTTTCATAACATAAAGGGTCCAGAGGAGGCAGCTAATGCGATTTATCAGATGGGTACATTAGGCTACCGTTGGGTGTTGTATATACATCACTCGTGTATAGTTATACATATGCTTTCAGCTCAGCGGTTAGATGTTTGAAAGTTGTAAAGTTTGACTAAGCTATATAGAAATCAACGCGTTGCATGTATTTTTGGCGTTCTATCTGTTAATCAATGCATGTTTTAGGAAGCTTAGACTGCTGTTAGACAAGATGATGCATTCAATATTCTCGCTTTTGTTATCAATAGTTTGTACAGTATGAGAATACCGACCAGCACTGTCGATGACGTCATAGACGATAAACCTGCTCTCTATACCAGTTTTATCAAACAAAGCCGCGTGCTTTAAGTACTCATATCATCATGCCCGCTTCGCTACGCGTAGTTAACAGCATTAACAGCTTTTATCTTCACAAACAGATGAACTGATGATGGAGTTCTCTACGCATGTTTGCTTTATCGTCGATCTTTTGTCTTCAAAATAAGTAACGAGTTTCATCCTACGATGTTGGATGTTTCAACTTTTTAAATGAGTGTGCCATATCCGTTTAAAAAGTTGAAACCTCCAACATTTCTCCTTGGTCAGAAATCCAGGTTGATCACCATTGAATTGAGCATCATTCAGTGGTCCTCTCGAAAATAATTCGATCCGGAAGCTCTTGGCCCTCTCGGTACTTAAAGCTGTTTGACCCCAAATAAAATGTTAGTGCAAGAGTTTTTGAAGTGAGTTGTTGGTCGTAACAAGCTTGCTTTCTAACCAATCGATGCTGAAAGGAAACGTTTTAAGATACTTAGTTATGATCAATACTGCTAAGGATGCTTGAGGTACGTATCAACATTATACGTAGTTCCCTATTAATTGAATCTTATAGGCCAAGAGGTCTTTCAACTGCGTTTTCAAGATGTTGAGTTCGTACTCTTTGAAGTTAAGGTCCATGAACTTTTTAACTTCCTCACAACACCAGGTTATTTTGTGTTGGCGGTAGCTGAGATTAAAAAGGAAACACAGACCTAAAACTTTTTGCAATAAAATCATTCATTCTTCGAATTCAAATTAACTTCCTGTCTTACGAAAAAAAATTGTAATATTCAGAACCGATGCTTAGATAATAATTATACTAGAGAACATCACCAATGGTCAGTCTTTACACATTAACCTGGTAATTTGGTAGCGTGTTTCTTGGCTGGCAGGACTGTTGGGATATCTCGGTGAAGGTTAGACATCCAGGTGATTAGATACGCCAAAAAGCAGTTACTCAAGGAACTGGATATGATTTTGGAAACGGTCAGACGTTTCAGCTAGTATCCACTAGCTCTCGTCAGTGACTGAGAGACCAGAGGAGAAATACAGCTGAAACGTCTGACCGTTTCCAAAATCATTTCCAGTTGTTTGAGTAACTGCTTTTTGGCGTATGTTAGGATATCTGTTTTGAGATCAATGCCCATTGCAGCGTCTCTGTTGTGTCTTCGTAGAAAGGACTTTTAAGTGGAAAGAGACCCCATGGGGTGCGGCAAAAGAAGAGATTCAAGAGTTGAATACGTGTGGATCACACCATTTATCGCCCAATGCGGGGGTGTGTTCATCAATCATCCTCAGACAGACGCGGTAAAATGTCAGACACGGCTTACAGTGATGAATGTGACAAAACAATTTTAGACTTCAGAGACCCTCACCAATCTGTCCACATCCGCACCGTCCCTTTGATTGATGTCCTTCGGAGAATTGTTTGTTTTTCTTTCTTTCTGCCTCTTGGGGGCTTCTTTGAAAAGGGAAAAAGCCATCAGATTCAATCTTAAAGTGAACGTGGGAGTTACAAAGAAAATCTAGAGTGTGGATTGAGTCAACTGATGCTTAGTGTGTGATAAACACATTCGAGTTGTTTTAAGATCTATTGTGGATATGATGTACTACGATATACAGGTATAGGATAAAAAGCTTTTGGTAGTACGTTTGCGCTTGGATTACAGATTACAGCATGTGAATATTTATTCAATCCCATCAGAACCGATCTTGAGGTAAACGTGGGAGTTACAAAGAAAATCTACAGTGTAGATTGAGTCGACTGATCCTTAGTGTGTGATAGAAGTTGCAAAGGTGGTAAACACATTCGACTTGTTTTAAGATTTATTATGGGTAAGATGTACTACAGATTCAATCTTGAAGGAAACGTGGGAGTTACAAAGAAAATCTAGAGTGTGGATTGAGTCAACTGATGCTTAGTGTGTGATAAACACATTCGAGTTGTTTTAAGATCTATTGTGAATATGATTTACTACGTAAGGGGTACAGGTATGGGATAAAAAGTTTTTGGCAGTACGTTTGCGCTAGGATTACAGATTACAACATGTGACATTGTGAATATTTATTGAATGCCATCAGAACCGATCTTGAGGTAAACGTGGGAGTTACAAAGAATATCTAGAGTGTGGATTGGGCCGACTGATCCTTGGTGTGTGATAAAAGCTGCAAAGGTGGTAAACACATTCGACTTGTTTGGAGATTTATTGTGGATACGATGTACCACGTAAGGGGTACAAATATGTGATAAAAAGCTTTTGAAAGTCGCGTTACAGAAAGAGTGTTATTCTAAGGAGCAAGTTTATTCCAAACGTTGACGATGGATGCCTGAATGTCACTTTTCAATAAACTAGATTTAGATCTGCCCCCAATGTGGTTTTTTGGTACCTCTTACTCACTGATACCGTCACTAAATCAAGCGGCAACAGATACTGAAGTTTTCCAAGTAATACTCATCTTTTATTTGTATTTATAAGCATTTATATTCAGGCCTCCGGGATGTTATCTCTGGCCATATGTCCGTGAAGATCCAGCCGTCCAGAAATGATCCCATCTGCAGTGCATTTGACCTTCGCCTTTTCAGCTTAGTTCAGTATGAATAAATCAGGATCGGGGGCTGGAAGTTTTACACTTCGCGACACGCTCGGTGTTTTTCATGCCCGGCCTAATGCGGACATTATAACGACACGGACCTTTGTAAGGCCACAGCAAGTAAATTTTATGATGACATCTTCCGCAGACTCCAAATCTAATGCGAGCGGTCGAAAAAACAAGGCGGGGCCGAAAAACACAAGGTTCCTACAATTTAAAATTTTGACTCAATTAAGTACAAATGGTTTTGATACGGTGGGAACATTACATGTTGACCACTGTCAGAAGGCAACAAAATTTCTTTTTTTTTCCAAAATCAGAACACACCAATTTAATTTGGTGCTTCTCGATTCGCCCTGTCCATATAATATTTTGGCCCCAATGGTTGAAGAAAGTCCTTTCCTTCCTAGTTGTTAAAGTTTTTAAATGTAACAATGCAATTTTGTTTCATTAAAAGTTCAAAATCTATTTCTTTGAATTATAAACCAGCCTGGTATGTTCATTTCACGGCTCATATTGTAAGATTTCCGGCCATCATGGGGTGCCTGTTTTTTTCGCCCTGTCGCTTCATATTTATATTTTTTCTGACAAAATCCGAGAAACAACAAATTAAATTGGTGTGGCCTTATGCGAACATTCTAACGACACGGACGTCTGTAAGTACATACACAACCCTGAAGATGGATCGCACTCCTAAGGCCCACCGGAAGACCGTGATCCACAGTAATGTCTGTTATATATGACCCTTATAACGTCGCCTCGTAACTGTGAGTAAAGAAAAGTCCACAGGAAATGTGTATTAGTACCTATGAATTACTGTACGGTCCGGCTTGCTGTATTCACGGTGCATTTACTGTGATATATAGTGTGATATCGCCGGTGCATTCATGCAACCGGGGAAAGAACAACGTCCTAAAGATCAATTTTGTTTGGAGTAACTTTGTATTCACGGTAGCAAAAATTCACGATCTGAGAAAAAATGACATGTTCACGGAACTATATATTCACGGTGGCAACAGGTGCAGTAAAACGAAAGTCCAGGAATTATTTGTTAGTTGCAATGATAAGTTCACGGTACAGAAGTGACAGGGAAAACAGTGCGAACATACGAGTAACAGTACATTGATGAAATTAGGAATTACAGTAGTCTTCTCCAGGTCAAATCAGTGGAGTGCGTTTCGTCAGCGAGAAACTTTACATAAAGTATTAATTGACATTGTATTTTTTGGTTGTGTTAATATTAAAAGATTACAACAATTAAAAGATTACAATACATGTGGAAACACAGAAAGCTACATTCTATAACATTGTGAATATATCCTTTGTCATGACCGTGCTTTGTGTCCTTAGAACGCAGACTACCATACTTTGGATAAAAATCACGAGATATCTTCTAAACTATCATCACTGAAACACCCCTCGTCCAACAATATCATTCAAAAGACATACTAGTAGTAAACACAGCACGAAAATACCATCAGCGGAAGTTGAAATATAGTTCACGTCAATTTACCCTAGAATATCCACATTTATTTGGCATATCAGTAAAACGTATCTCAACGTCGCCATGATATGCTATCGTATTGAATCACATCCACGACACCGATTCAAGTTGTGTGTTGAAAGAAGTGTTTGACTCAGCAATGTTATGTTACCATTAATAAGCCTTTTGACTGGGCGTTGGAATTTTGGGACTAGGATTCTGTTTACGAATGTGGAGATTTGCTGTAGATGTGTCAATTGTGAAGATGTGTCCATGATCAGTGAATGGACAACGTTTTCTCATATGATCCTTTGCTTAATGTGCAATAGATCAAGACTGCTTGCACAAAACACGGTATAAACAGTTCTTTTCCTTTAAATTGTAGAGTACCATTTGTATGGTACTCTACACCGGTTACTCTAATGATACCTTTCATAGTGACATTCTTTGAACGACAGAAAATCTTTATAAAAAGTTTGGAGAAATCTACTAAGACTTACTACTTCTTCACTCTTTCAACACACAACGGGCTTTTTGCATTTGTGCCTCCATATATAGTATATCCAAATGGATGTTTAATGGTCTGTTGCAGAATATTGTGTACGCTGTGTAGCCTGTAACCCCTCAGAGAAGAGAAACATATTTTAAATTTTAGTTTCATTCACCATGGGGTTAAGCGTTCAAGTGTACTAAAACATTCATTAGCAGAGCTGTACATTCGGGAGTACTAATTACATACAGGGCCAAAGACATAACACTCAGAATAGTGAAAGCTAACAACGTTAGGCACTATAATGATTAACGACACTAGACTATACCAATTTTATTACATGGCATCTTTCATCATGAATGTGCATCTGTAGTTATGTAAATTGAATGTTCATCAATGATGTACGATGATCACTATTTTATTTCATAGTATGTGTCAAGCTTTTACCTTGGCCCCTTTCAGTGTCCTATGCCCTACCAACCTAATGACATTATTTTTGAAATAAGAAAAAAATCCTAGGGGGTATTATTGTTTATTGTTTATTGTCAGTTTGCACATAAAAAAGTAACAGTATAAAATGAAATTATATACAAGCAAATATATGCTGGAGAGCCCAAGAAACCTGAAGGTTTGTCTAGTGGACTCTCCCAAATCCTATTAATTTTACGATCTCTTATTTACATACATTTATTACATTTACATTTAACTTGCAATGTATTAAGGGACAAGCAAACAAATTAACTCAAAATAGGTACAAGATAATATAAAGTTAAGACGGCGAATTAAATATCTAAACAATAAAGTAAGACAATCAAGAACATATCATATTGAACAGAAAAAAAATTTCCATTAGTCAAATCATAAGTTGTTATGAGTAAGAACAACATAAGAAACCAATATTAACACAAAGAAAATATCATAGCATAAGAAAACAAGGAAAACAAAAGCAAATCAGGAAGTGGTAGTTGGCTTCTCTATCAGGTCAGTATTCATAGCGAAAACAAAAGTATATATCAACGCCATTTCTTACTCATGTAAATTGCATCTTCTGGCAGAGTAGAACATATTTTGAATCAATCTCAGTCTGTTCCCTTGTGTTTTGATCTGACAAAGAATACGAGTTCGTTATGACCTGCCAGACTTGTAACTGTGATGAGTTTGTGATGGTGTAACGGCATCACATCGTGCGTCGTAACACCGCGGATCTCCAGGCACGCCGTCTGGACAGCGCCCCGTGACGATCTGGCTACTTCCCGAGGCTTAAGAAAATGAAATCTGCGTGTACTCTGCGCTACCTTTCCGCCCTGCATCAATGCACGCAGGTCCGATCTAGCCTGAGTGTCAGCCTAGTTAGCTGTCGTCCGCTCCCCAAGATCCGCTCCCCGCCTGGTGTTCTGGCGGGAAAATGTGAAACTCGATATACCGACGCTGTACGTTACTGGCGGGAAAATGTGAAACTCGATACCGACGCTGTACGTTACTGGCGGGAAAATGTGAAACTCGATACCGACGCTGTACGTTACTGGCGGGAAAATGTGAAACTTGATACCGACGCTGTACGTTAATGGCGGGAAAATGTGAAACTCAATACCACCGCCGCCTTAAGGCCTTGTTCTAGTAGGCGGGGAGCTGACGAAAGCTGACAAGGCTCAGGCTAGGTCCTACACGGCATTAAAGAGGGTTAGAAAAGCTGCAGCACTAGGTGGAGGGTAGCCCTGGAAGGTTAAGAACGTTATCCACAGATTTTGTAAATACTAATGTCAGTGATTGAGGCCCAAACTGGCGTTGGTCGAAGTCTTACAGAAATGCATCTGCCATAAGGGAAAAACATGTTGTTCTGATATTCATGTGACTTTAACGTACACATATTATAAGATGTGCGAATGGTATTCTGATTTTCAACGTTTTAGGTACAGCAGCTAGTACAGTGCGTGCTCAATGTGACATCTGGCGATTTACAGATGAATTGCATGCGAGAAATGATGTTGCATCGCTACTGCGACAGCTCCACCTACCAAATAGCAGCAGCATCACAAGCACACAGTCATGTACATGTATTTGTTCTATATTACTACGCTGTACTACTAATTTTATAATGCTTTTTGCAGCCAACAAAAGATCTGATTGAAAATTAGTCTGAAATTTCCGACTTCTTGTCAAAGGAAATTCAAACTCTACTACTGGATAAAATAATTTCCGGAAATTATTCTCCGTAATTTGTCTAGTAGTAGAGTTTGAATTTCCTGGTGTATTGTTTATCTGGATGTCTAACCTTTTAATATCAACGTCTCCGTATTACTAACTTCTTGTTTTTTTATTAGGCAACATAACATAACACAGTACAAAGACACAGTGGTGACGCACTCTAGCGAGATGCAAATCTTCACGCCACCACCGAAAAAAAAAGGAAATTAAAACTGACAATAACTTCTTGTTTTGCAGAGTCCAGACCACCCGGTTACCAGCCACCCTCCATCAGGACGTCCCGATCTTCACTGCTTCACGACGATGTCTCGGTCCGCTCGACGCTGTCCAGTTTGCCCACATACTCCACCACCAAGCTCCCGACTTTGGCGCCATTCGACTTCTGGAACGTGGCCTCCGTCATAGATCTCGCGAGATTGTCCGCCGACGAGACGAGAGAAGAGGAGAAGAGAAGAGGAAGGGGGAGGGGCAGGGCTAGGGGAAGGGGGAGGCCGCGAGGTCGTGGGCGGTACGCTTACAAGGGGATCGCCGACTACTGCTGCAGAAAAGGGTGCAACCGGCGCCAACTGGCGGTAGTCTGTTAAAAGAGGTGTAGGAAGGATTAAAACGTACCTGAAAAGAAGACTTAAACATTCAGACGTAATGGGAAAATTATCGGGAAAGTATAACGAAAACACGTAAGACCACAGGATTCAATGCTGAAGTTCAAATGAATATGTAGTGAAGCGTTTAGGTAGCTTCTGTTTGTATCTAAAAAGACTGCACCAGATTCGTATCTTTGTTCCAACAAAGGCTGTAGTAATATATTTTCGGAGTAAGGTAGGCAGGACTCTACCATGTACTAGACTATACACTGTGGTCAGGAATCTAGTTTAGAAGGGGATGTAGCCGAAGGCAGAGAACAATTAATTCATGACCAAATATATACTTTTCTCCTGGCCAAGATCAAGCTCTTTGGCAATGCTGATTCACAGGCAGACATTGGCCATCTGCTATCAAGGAGCGCTGTGGCCAGATATTGTGGCAATAACATATCAGATCTGTTGTACTATTTAATGAGGAAAAGTACCAACCATTACCTACAAACGACTAGTAGGAGTCATAGGCTATACTTCACATGTTAGGTAATAAGGATTGGATCTGTAGCAATGTCCTACATTTGAAAGACAATACAAACCCAAAAAAGGGAGACATTTGTTTTAAGATCTGGACGCAACTTGAGGGAAACAGCACTGTTAGCTTTGTATTAGTTTGACACATTTGAGATGTCCTTCAAAAGACACTACAAGTCTAAGAGAAGAATAAAGAACAACTGTTTGGCTCAGATTTACTGCACTTTGGATTAGAATTATTAACTATGAGCATGCAAGCTATCCAATGATGACATATCCTATATACGTACCCAAGACTATATTTCTTTTTAACGTTCATTACCCTGTAGTGTCATCAGGAGTTAGCTAAATGGCTTGTTCTTCTCACTTCCTTCCATTAGGGGCTGCAACCGCTAAACGACCAACTATTTGACAAATTGTCATGTTCAACAAATTATATAGAAAAATAACGGCTTATTCACATTGTATCGGTTGTCTGTTAAATCTTACTCTTGTACCCTGCACCATATTCAAATTGCAGAATCAAGGGTCAACGGTCAATTAGAGAGTGCCGTCTATACGAAAGGGAGCATCAATTGTCACGATGTTGTTCAAAGCAATATCTACGTACATGTACACTGTCTTTGAGGTGTCATGTTAATCGGATATCTTAATATAGCCTCAATCCTTGGATATTGAATCCGTGAAAATATTAGAATATAAAATTATTTATGGATAATTACCATATCAATTCAAGTCAACAAGGTTATCAGTATTACATATCTTAGGTTATCGTGAATGAGAAAATTAGAATAGTAATTTGGAACACATGTAAGGATATTCCTGAAAGACTCTCGATGTTTTAACGCAAAAAAAAATTAACAGTATAATGTAGCATCCTTGCATAAAAAACAAAAGCATTTTCATTATTTACTTTGAGGAAATAGGCGTATAATACTACAAATATAGGCAAGATTTATTTAATTTGGAAATTAGTATTGCTCTGGTCAAAATGATTGGCCTGGAATCTATCCTTAGAGTAACCTCCCTTCTAGTTCAAATAGATGTTAATGTTACAAAAGGGGGAAAATTCAAGTACA
The DNA here is from genome assembly GCF_001625305.1 of Branchiostoma belcheri. Classification (NCBI taxonomy): domain Eukaryota; kingdom Metazoa; phylum Chordata; class Leptocardii; order Amphioxiformes; family Branchiostomatidae; genus Branchiostoma; species Branchiostoma belcheri. The sequence goes on along the minus strand of NW_017802436.1, from coordinate 944,748 downwards.
AATATGAGAAAAGAGCCGTTGTGGACCAAATAGTAATCTCACTTTGCCTCGGAAACTTAGATTCTGCACCAGTTTAACAACTTCATAATACGTTGGAATCGCCAGGAAGTTGAAAATATGCCAATTACAACTGTTACTATGGTGATAACAATTAAGCTTTTAAACATATGGAAAATGTGTAAACGGAACTTACAAACTATTCTCAATGTAGGAACAGGATTCTGACATCTCGTACTGAGTATGTATATATTTTATCTGTGGTAACTTCAACAAGAGCCGGCTCGCACAGTCCTGTGAGTCTAGACAGTTCACGGTGTTGCAGTTGACGAACAAAAGCAATGAAACTGAGACAACCTCTAAGACTTGTGAAGGATCAAAGAAAATCACGGAAAGATTAAAGGGATTCATTGAAAACTCTGCTATTAGTACTGACTTTACTGACTCCTCATTTGGTTTATCTACTAGATAAGTTAAAGTATGTACACATGGTATTATTTTTGTAATCATTAGTAAAGTGTTTCTTGAAATCCACCGTATTAATTGTAGAAACAGTAAATAAGGAATTAAAGGGTTGTACGCCAATTTCACCGTCACCGTTTGATAGACTACAGCCATATTTATGGGTTCACCACACCACGATGTTTCTTCTTCTCCTTCTCCTTCTCCTGCCATTTTTTAAATGGATTCAGCTTCTTCATTTTAGGGCCCAAGGTCCTGAAATTTGGTATGGAGGTACAGTGGGCAAATACCCCTAGGCGTTTTTAAAATTATTGTGATACAGGCTTTTAGAATGGATTTATTTGAGTTTTTTGGCTGTGTTATAGCAAATGTATTACTGTGTTAGTGTGCCTTGTTTACCACGTTTGGGCATGAGTCATCACAATGGAATGCAGGGCATCAACCAATAGGCATGCAGCTTTCATCTATTCTTCTTGCTGATTGGCTGTTGGGATTTAACTTGATCAACACCAGCACAGAGCATTTCCACCTGCACAGAGCATTTCTTGCTGATTGACTGTTGGGATTTAACTTGATTAACACCTGCACAGAGCATTTCCATACTGACAGTATGTCTGTATTCAAGTGTTTTGGTAGGTATTTTAAGCTTTCCTGCTCCAGCATTGGAATGCGGGGCATGGACGTTTTTTTTATTTTGAAAATCAACAGTTTGCATTATGCAATTAAAAATCCTAACCAATAAAGTAGGGAATAGCTATCCAACTGTTGTTTTAGTTGTATGTTACTTCATATTATAGTTATATCAATGTAAATCATTGTTCTCCCTTGTGTTTCTCATTCTTTCCCTGCCATGTCGTAAAATAAGCTGGTGTGTTACGCCGAAAGGCGGTTATATATACCGGCTATACAGATACAGATACAGAAAATGTGGTGAACCCATCGCTGTATTTGCTCCAAAGCAAATATTGACCTTTCTAGTTTTGCATGTATTCCAAGGTATTACATACAGAAACATATATAGGTAAAAGAAGCAATTGATATGCTATCACAGTACGGCTGCAATTGCGAATACAGTGCAGTACTAGTGCCTAACGATAGAGGTCGTTTAACTGATATGGCAACTATGATAAATCAACAATGACTGTCTCTGATATGCTTATCATCATTGTAAGTAATGACACACACACATATATGATATATAAATACCTTAACATTGATGTTATGTGTAAGGAATAAACTGTCATTTTCTTACACGTAATGTGCTAAAAAAACCGGTAAAATCTTAATTATCGACAGTGATGTACCATTTCATTTCATTGCTGGCCTGCCAAGCCGACAATGTTACAAAAACAGCACACGTTCTTATTGGCTAAATAGTCTGCAGCATATTTTTATTGAGATGTTCTAAATTTGTGGCGGGATTGAGATAACAAGTGACTATTACAATTCAGAGTGCAAGGCTTGGACCAATAACGCCGGGATGGACCCGTCTAAGTATACGTACATGTATTAGAGACCCTCGTCAAAAACAGGACCTCCAGATTTACGTCCTATCCGATAGTGTAAGATGTTGGTAACCGAAGCTTGGCACTCATTTTCACAACATTCAAGTGAAATAATGGATGTAAAGTGCCTTTTTTAAGGCCAAAAACCTATAAAAGATTCTTTACGTCCTATCTGATAGGTTAAGATGTCCGAAACCGAAGCTAGGCACTCATTTTCACATGATCCAAGTGAGTGAATTGATGTAAAGTGCCTTTTTCAAGGCCAGAAACCTCCAAAACATACCAAGCCATCAACCCTACTCACAAAACCCCCTGCCACCATCGTCTCAATCAAACGAGAAGAAAGGTCTGTTGGGGAGAGATATGGGAGACTTGGTGATTTGTAGGCCTTAACGTTTCGGTCCAGTGCGCGCCAAATTACTCTAATTAAGTATTTAGACATCTTATTGTAGTAATTGTGGTAAAGCCCACCGTTAGTCATCGCGCAAAAACAGGAAGGCAGCAGCTAGAAAGATAGCTTCCTGTTCAGGCCTCCCAGTCTCTCACAATGCCTATGTATGTCACAATTACACTACGTTCGGACTAGCTGAATGAAACTGTGAGCCAAGTAACAGTGCAAGGTGAACCATGTAACACCTTTAGTGCACTATGCACCAAGTAACATTTAGCGTCAGTGCACAGCAAACCAGTCCGAATTGCCCTGATAAAAAAGACAGACGGTCATCGAAACGTCCGCTCGTAAAAAAATAAATGGTTGTAATCAAAGAACTTCAATCCTGCGTTTTGTTAACACGTTCTTTTGCCGGCAGCCGTACAACCAGAGGCCATAGTAGGTAAAACGTACGGCCTGCTTGGAAGCCTGCACAAGAGGCTATTGAAGAGCAGTGTGGCCTTGGACGGCTTATATCACTATAATCATAACCCAAACAGATGCACTTTACGCACATCCTGTTGGGTTTACATTAAAAAGCATCATTACGAACTAAAATGATCAATTAGGGTTGATGTTTTGTATCCATGGTTGCAAAATAGTGTACTTTACACAACTCTTGAATTTCAGTTTTGTAAAAGGCTTTATAAATTATTGTTTGGGGGTTGATTCTTTTATCCATGGCGACAAAACAGTTTAGTTTCAGTTTCAATATTACATGTAATAAATTACATGAGTTAAAATTCCAATTACAAATAATTCTAATATTCAAAATAATAATGTATCTATTATAATCTTTGAAATGGATGTTTTATGTTGTACATATCAAGCTAACAATGGTAAGAATGTATTTTCAAAAGACAATCAAACATGCTTTACGCTTTTGCTATCCTCTAAAGACAGAACAACACACATACCATCGCAGCCTTATATGGCTGAACCTGGCTCTAAAGACAGAACACCACGAACTTAAAAGTAATATCTTTCTACCCACTGAAAACTTAGTTACGTACACTTTAATACTTTAAGTTACGCCTACGCCTGATGACGCATTCGGACGCCACGTCGTTTCATCAGTTCGTTTTTTTTTTATTCCAACATTTCATGACTAGACATGGTGACAGCACACTCAAGTTATGTGAACTTATTTTATGCCGCCACCAACGCAGAGGACGAATACAGGACAAGGCAATACTCATTTGCACCTGAGTTAAGTAGTGTAAAGTGCCTTTCCCAGGGGCACAAGATCGGTGACATGTCAGGACTTGAGCCCGGGACCTCTTGGTTCCGAGTCGAGCACTCTGCCGCTGCGCCACACGACCCCACACGGTTTGATGATGGCGTCGCCCGGAAGTGTTCCGGAAAATTGCAGGTTTTCACCGCAGTCTGGCGCCACCACTGCAGGGGTGTGCTCGTTTTCTGCAGCTTTATCTGCGTGGGTTCTGGTTGATGAGGAGTTGGTTTAACCTGACTATCCACTTGCTTAGGCATTTACTGGCCACTTAGACGGCTTTTACATAACCCCAAGAGTAGGATTGTTGGGCGCAGCAATCCCCTTCCATGAAATATGGAGGCACTGTTTTGGTCTGTGTGTTTTTCTGTTTCTCCGCATATTTGTCGTCAACATAACGTTAGAATGCTTTTGGTTTTTATGTTATTTGGTTTGAAGGCAGGACTTAGGAGGACAAAGGTGAAAACCAAATTGTGGGCCTTGGTTCTTCAGTAGAACCTTTGAAGTGTTCCGGACTTCTCGATACTCCAGATCACACATGCTCACCCCATTCAGAGCGAAAACATCTGCCTTCAGCTATTCCTATTTCCCACGGCTTGTCACAGTCTGGAATAATCTGGGCCCTGATCTTCGTAATCTGGGAGTCCTAGCCAATCAGCTGTCCAACATTTCAGCTTTCAAGCGTCAACTTGTTAAAGTGTCATTTACCAGATTCAATGAGCACTTCATTCCTGACGCTCCGTGCTCTTGGTCGACCGCATGTGGGTGCGCCTCCTGTACGGCTTTAAGACGCCACTAGTATTAGTATGGTTTTTTAACATTGTTCCGGTGTATATATTGTATTATTGATCGTTCGATATTGTATTATGTGTATTATTGTAATGTATTATTGTAATGTTTGGGAGGACAACTAGCAAAGGTGTATATTCACCTGTTTTGTCCTCCCATCCAGTTGTCTGGAAAATTCTAATAAATAAATAAATAAATAAATAAAGTGTTGTGCGTGTGGCTGCCTGTGCCTCCGCATATTTGTAGATTTCACGAAGGCTTTTGATTCTGTGGGAAGGGATACTTTATCGTGCATTGTTGCGGATTAGACGGTTTTTGCGGGTTCTAAAGTGTATTCACGGCATCATTAGTAGTAATCACACATTTAAACAAAATGCTAAATATCATGACAATTCCCTCACAACTTTCTTAGATATTTTGCTGAACCAACAAAGTCCCTTCAGAATTATAAGCAAAGCCATACCTATTTTCTCTGAGGCAGCACACGAAGACTACAATTGCATTCATCACAACACACGATGAGAGAGACATTAAACAAACCGCCGAAATAACCATAAAAGATGAAAGCGCCATCCATTTAATCTTAATATCAGGTTAAGAACAAAATTATTAAAACAACCGAATAAGCTCAAATCTTGTACATCCTCAATCAGACCTTGCAATGAACCTTAATTCTCTATAATATACTCCAGCAAAGCCAGGATACACACATCAAACAACCCAGACTGTACCTGTTTTACTGAGTCTCAAAGACATGATAGCAGGATGTTGTCTTTGAACACTAAACAGGAGTTTCCTTCCCACTTTTAACTACAGGGATCTTCGGAAATGACATGATTATGTTAGAGCTACTCTCTCATCTTCGCGGTACACACACCGTAAACCGGACAGAAAAGACGTCATGGCTGTTCGTTAGCCGGTGGAATATCCTTCCGCCGGGAGGTTGTTAAGGTTTAAGCCGGAGGAACAACAGTGATGACAGAGTGGCTCAGCAACAGTTGGTATCTGTGGAAACAAAACTGCCCATTACTCTGTATCTGTTTTAGACGTTTAATGGCAAAGATTGCTGAATAAAACTGTTCACTTTGTCATTATTTTCTACTAATCTAATATACTGCCAGAAAAGACTATGATAGTACTGATAACACGAAAGCAACAGTCGGTATCTGTGGCAACCGAACTGCCAATTATTCTCGCTGGACCTGTTTTAGACATTAAATGCCGGAGAGGGAAATCTTCAATCTGACATTTGTTTCTCCACCGGCAGAGGTAACAAGTACTGATAACACAGCAACAGTTTTGTGGCAACCGAATCGCCCATTAGTCTTTACGACTTTGGTACCCCGTGGAAGCAAAAATGGTGTCAATTGCACTAAAAAAGCTCTCAAATGCCACCAGTGCACCGAATTCAGAATGGATATAGAGACTACCAGTAAGCCTCTATTTAATGTAGAATTCTTGTCATTAAAATCAATCTTTTTAATCGTGGAAAATACATTTTGACAGAGAAAGAACAGAAAATGCTACATATTCGGTCCCACGTATTTGCAATTAAATTTGTCTGTTTGTATTGTCCGTCAAACGAATTTGAATGTTTTTGCAATTTACAATGTAGATATTTGACTGGTGATACTGCAAGCAAAATTATACATTATGTTATACATTTTTTTGTACGTGTAGACCCAGTGCAAGGCTTTCTAATGCCCTACTTCCTTCATCACGTAAAATCTTGGAAAATTGCACTAAGGCCACACCAATTTAATTTGTTGGTTCTCGGATTTTTTCAGAAAAAATATGAAGCGACAGGGCGGAAAAAAATAAAAATAAAAACAGATCTAGGCATCCTATTATAGCCCCAAATGCTACGATAGGAGGTGTGAAGTCAACACAAAAGGCTGGTTCAAAATTTAAACAATGAATTGTGAACTTCTAATGATACCATTGCATTGAAAGATGGAGTAACTGTAACGACTAGGAAGAAAAGGACTCTTTTCAACTATTCAGGGCAAAATATGAGCATTTTGCAGCTGATTCTGTAATTTTTTTTTTTTTGCAAATCAGGAAAAAATGAAGAGGCGAATCCGAGAACCAACAAATTAAATTGGTGTGGCCTAATAATGCTATTACACCCAGTGATTGCCTGGATCACTTCGCCCCCAGTATAATAAGACTGCCATCACTCTTTCAACGCCCAATCAACCCTCGAGTAACACAGTTATTTACTCGTGCGTGGGCACAGCAAAATGACGGGAACCAACTTTCCTGCTGTCCTCCAACCAGGACTCGAAATACTTATAATTCTTTTTTTTTATTCTTTTATTCAAGACAGTGGTCAGCATAGCAGCAGTACATAACATGTTATGG